>NW_026110617.1:165000-465000 GCF_024679095.1 Eriocheir sinensis | reverse complement strand
TCCTTGGGATTGGCCGGATTGAAATGTTTTGTCCTTGGTTTTTAGTCTTTCCTCTGTATGTAGGTGACCAAGCTGAACAAACAACCACACCAAATCAGGCAGGTAGGCAGGTACTTAAATAGTTAGTTAATAGCTAGTCAGACAGCTAGGAAGAGTTAGCTGGTTAGATATTCAGTTAGATAGTTACTTAGTTTTTTTTTCAGTATTTTGTGTTTATCATATTTTGTTGTGTTGATCCCTTTTTTTTTGTTTATTATTAGCTCATTCTCTTTAGTCGTCTGTTTTACGATTCATTTATTTGTTATTTCGCTCGTATTAAATAGATGAATGAGAGGAAATGTCCGGAGGGGGAAATGTTCAAAAGGGAATATGTTAAGGGGGGAGAATGTCCGGCACCCACTACTACTATTACTACTACTACTACTACTACTACTACTACTTCTACTATTACTTTTACTACCACTACCACTGTACTACTATACTACAACTACCACTACTGCTACTACTACTACTATTACTAAACTATTTGCTACATGGTAAAGCCAACATTTGAGATCGTTTGTCTTATGTAAAATCTGAAGCGGTCTTCGTAGCCACGCATGAAGGCAGGGCCGTATACCTACAGTCCATCGGGGACCTCCACTAATACCCGAGGGTCCCCTGTCTTGTAAGCGGGAAAAGCTTAATAAAACTACATGCATTCATCTAAAACAGTATATTCCAAAATAGAGCATAAAATTTAGTAAGTTTTTCAACTCGGTCAAACATGCGCCCATTTGCTTAACTATAAAGGAATAGATAAAATATTCTTAATTCTTTTGAATTGCAACTATCCGCAAATAAAACTTGATAAGTAAGAAAATATAATGCACTCTTAGCCATGGGTCGTTAGATCAATATTGATTTGTTAAACATGCAGGCAGGAATTGGTTTGCTAATAGAATGGTAGACGAATGGAAGAGACTTGGCAGTCGTGCATGTGGTGAGTTTCACTGTGATAGGCAAACTATTATTAATAGGTAAGGTAAATTCATTAATAGGATGATAGTTTTATTGTAAAGGTTTTCATTGATAAGATAAGAAATACATTATTTTATATGTACTTTTTATATATATTTTTATACGCATTTACATTATTTAATATTTATTTTGAATATATAATTTTATACAAATTCATGGTATTTTATGCGTATTTGTATATATATTTTCATATAAATTTACATTATTCTATGTGTATTTTGTTCATATATTTCATTACAAATTTACCTTATTTTATGTTTATTTTGTATGTGTATTTTGTACATTTATATTTATACACGTTTACTCATACAAATTTATATTATTTTATTGGTATTTTGTTTATTTATTTTGATACGAATTACATGATTATATGTGTATTTTGTACACATTTTTTTATCCGTATTTACATTATTTAATGTGTATTTTGTTTATATATTTTCATACAAATTTACGTTATTATATGTGTATTTGTATAAAAATTTTGATACCAATTTACTTTATTTCATGTATTTTGTATATATATTTCAATTCAAATTTAGCTTATTTTGTGTGTGTTTTGTATATATTTTCATACAAATTTAATTACTTCTGTGTATTTTTGTATATAGTTTTATATAAATTTACGTTATCTTATGTGTATTTTGTATATTTATATTTATACAAATACACATTCTTTTATTGGTATTTTGTTTATTTATTTTGATACGAATTTACATTATTTTATGTGTATTTTGTATACATTTTTATACGTATTTACTTCATTTTATGTGTATTTTGTATATATATTTTTATAGAAATCTACGTTATTTTATGTGTATTCGTATACATATTTTGAAACAAATTTACATTGCTTTATATGTATTTTGCATATCTATTTCAATACAAATTTACCTTATTGTACATATAAAACAATGTAAATTTGTTTCAAAATATATGTACGAATACACATAAAATAACGTAGATTTCTATAAAAATATATATACAAAATACACATAAAATTACGTAAATACGTATAAAAAATGTAAACAAAATACACAAAATAATGTAAATTCGAAACAAAATAAATAAACAAAATACCAATAAAAGAATGTGTATTTGTATAAATATAAATGTACAAAATACACATACAAAATAAACATAAAATAAGGTAAATTTGTAATGAAATATATGTACAAAATACACATAAAATAATGTAAATTTATATGAAAATATATTTACAAATACACATAAAATACCATGAATTTGTATAAAATTATATACTCAAAATAAATATTAAATAATGTAAATGCGTATAAAAATATATATACAAAGTACATATAAAATAATGTAAATTCGTATCAATATAAATCAACAAAATACCAATAAAATAATATATATTTGAATGAAAATAGATTTACAAAATACACATAACATAACTAAAATTTGTATTTAAATATATACAAAAATACATAAAAATAATTTGAGTTTGAATGATAATAGATATTCAAAATACACATAAGACTAGGTAAATTTCTTTTGAAATATATATACAAAATACCCATAAAATATTGTAAATTTGTGTCAAAATATATAAACAAATACACATAAAATAACATATATTTGTATGAAAAATATATACAAAATACACATAGAATAATGTCAAATCGTATCAAAATGAATGAGCAGAATATCAATAAAATAACGTAAATTTGTATGAAAATAAAGATGCAAAATACCCATAAAATAAAGCATATTTTTATAAAAATACATATAGAAAAATACACATAGAATAATTAAATTTGTATTAAAATTAATATACAAAATGCATATACAATAAATTTAAATTTGATTATATTAAATGAAATAAATATACAAAATAAACATAAAATAAGGTAAATTTGTAATAAAATATATGTAAGAATACACATAAAATAATATAAATTTGTATGAAAATATATATACAAATACACATAAAATAACATGAATTTGTATAAAATTTGTTTCAAAATATATACGAATACACACAATAAAATAACGTAAATTTTTATGAAAATGTATATATAAAATACACAAAATAATTTAAATACGTAGAAAAATATATATACAAAATACACATAAAATAATGTAAATTCGTAGGAAAATATATATACAAAAAACAAATAAAATAACTAAAATTTGTATAAAAATATATACAAAAATACACAAAAATAATTTAAATTTGTTTGAAAATAGATATGCAAAATACACATAAAGTTAGGCAAATTTGTATTGAAATACATATACAAAACTCACATAAAATAACGTAAATTTTTATGAAAATATATAAACAAATACATATAAAATAACGTAAATTTGGATAAAATATATATACAAAATATACATTAAATATTTTAAATATGTATAAAAATATATTATATTATATATATTTTTATTGATATTTGCGTTATTTATGTGTATTTTGTATGTTTTCTCATAGAAATTTACATTTTTTTATTGGTATTTTGTCTATTTATTTTGATACGAATTACATGATTATTTGTGTATTTTGTACATTTTTTTATAAGTATTTACATTATTTAATGTGTATTTTGTTTATATATTTTTATACAAATTTACGTTATTATATGTGTATTTGTATAAGTATTTTGATAAAAATTTACATTATTTTATGTATTTTGTATATATATTTCAATTCAAATTTAGCTTATTTTATGTGTATTTTGTATATCTATTTATTTTAATACAAAATCAAATATTTTATGTTTCTTGGTATATATATTTTTATAAAAAATGCGTTATTTTATGGGTATTTTCCATTTTAATTTTCATACAAATTTACATTATTTTATTAATATTTTCTGTATTTATTTTGATACGATTTACATTATTTTATTTGTGTTTTGTATATATTTTTTTATACATATTTACATTATTTAATGTGTTTTTTGTATATATATTTGATACAAATTTACGTTATATTAAGTCTATATGTTTATATATTTTCATTCAAATTTACATTATTTTATGTGTATTTTGTATATGTATTTCAATACAAATTTACCTAATTTTATATGTTTTTGTATATTTATTTTCATACAAGATTAAATTATTTTGTGTATTTTGTATATAGTTTTATACAAATTTAGGTTATTTTATGTGTATTTTGTATATCTATTTTCATACAAATACACCTTCTTTTCATGATATTTTGTTTATTTATTTTGACACGAATTAACATTATTTAATGTGTATTTTGTATATATATTTTTATACGTATTTACATTATTTCAAGTGTATTTTGTATATATATTTCTATAGAAATCTGCGTTATTTTATGTGTATTCGTATATATATTTTGAAACAAATTTACATTGTTTTATGTGTATTTTGCATATTTTTAATACAAATTTACCTTATTGTATGTGCATTTTGTATATTAATTTTAATACAAATTTGATTAATCTATGTGTATTTTTGTATATGTATTTTTATAAAAATATCCTTTATTTTATGGGTATTTTGCATCTTTATTTTCATACAAATTAACATTATTTTATTGATATTCTGTGTATTTATTTTGATATGATTTTACATTATTCTATGTGTATTTTGTATATATATTTTATATAAAATGTATTTCTTTTCATTTCATACAAATCTACATTATTTTATGTGTTTTTTGTACATGTATTTAAATACAAATTTAACTAGTTATATGTGTATTTTGTATATCTATTTTGTATGTATATTTTCATAGAAATTTACTCTATTTTATGAGTATTCGTATATATATTTTGATACAAATTTACATTATTAATGTGTATTTTGCATATCTATTTCAATACAAATTTACTTTATTGTACGTGCATTTTGTATATTTATTTTAATACAAATTTAATTATTTTCTATGTATTTTTGTATATATATTTTTATGCAAATATGCGTTATTACATGGATATTTTGCATCTTTATTTTCATACAAATTTACATTATTTTATTGATATTCTCTTTATTTATTTTGATACGATTTAACATTATTCTATGTGTTTTTTGTATATATTTTTTTTTATATATATTTACATTATTTAATGTTAATTTTGTATATATTTTCTATCCAAATTTATATTATTTTATGTGTATTTGTTTATATATTTTCATACATATTTACACTATTTTATGTGTTTTTTGTATATATATTTTTTCTACGTATTTAAATTATTTTATGTGTATTTTGTATATACATTTTCATAAAAAAATTACGTTATTTTATTGTGTGTATAAGTATATATTTTGATACAAATTTTATACAAATTCATGTTATTTAATGTGTATTTGTATATATATTTTCATACAAATTTATATTATTTTATGTGTATTTTTTCATATATTTCATTACAAATTTACCTTATTTTATGTTTATTTTGTAAATTTATTTCATTCAATTTTAAATTATTTTATGTGTATATTTGTATTTGTATTTAGGTTATTTTATGTGTATTTTGTATATATATTTTCATCCAAAATTACATTATTTTATTGGTATTTCTTAAGTTAATTCGATACGAATTTAGATTATTTCATAGGTATTTTGTATACATATTTTTATACTCATTTACATTATCTAATGTGTGTTTTGTATATATATTTTTATGCAAATTTATCTAATGTTCCTTTTTGTACATATATTTTTAGAGAAAATTGCGTTATTTTATGTATATAGTTTTATATAAATTTACGTTATTTTATGTGCATTTTGTATATTTATATTTATACAAATACACATTCTTTTATTGGTATATTGTTTATTTACATTAATACGAATTTACATTATTTTATGTGTATTTTGTATACATTTTTTTATACGTATTTACTTTATTTTATGTGTATTTTGTATATGTATTTTTATAGAAATCTACGTTATTTTATGTGTATTCGTATATATATTTTGAAACAAATTTACATTATTTTATATGTATTTTCCATATCTATTTCAATACAAATTTACATTATTGTATGTGCATTTTGTATATTTATTTTAATACAAGTTCAAATATTTTATGTGTATTTTGGTATCAATAATTTTATAAAAAATGCGTTATTTTATAGGTATTTAGCATCTTAATTTTCATTTTATATGTACTTTGTATATATATTTTTATACGCTCCTACAATATTTAATATTTATTTTGAATATATATTTTATACAAATTCATGGTATTTAATGTGTATTTGTATATATATTTTCATATAAATTTACATTATTGTATGTGTATTTTGTACATATATTTTATTACAAATCTACCTTAATTTATGTTTATTTTGTATGTGTATTTTGTATATTTATATTTATCCAAATACACATTCTTTTATTGGTATTTTGTTTATTTATTTTAATTCGAGTTTACATTATTTTATGTGTATTTTGAATACATTTTTTTATACGTATTTACTTAATTTTATGTGTATTTTGTATATATATTTTTATAGAAATCTACGTTTTTTTATTTGTATTCGTATATATATTTTGAAACAAATTTACATTGTTTTATATGTATTTTTGCATATCTCTTTCAATACAAATTTACCTTATTGAATATGCATTTTGTATATTTATTTCAATACAAATTTAAAAAATTTATGTGTATTTTGGTATATATATTTTTATAAGAAATGCGCTATTTTATGGGAATTTTGCATCTTTATTTTCATACAAATTTACATTATTTTATTAATATTCGGTGTATTTATTTTGATACGATTTTACATTATTCTATTTGTTTTTTGTATATACTTTTTTATACATGTCTACATTATTTAATGTGTATCATGCAAATATATTTTATACAAATTTATTATCTATTATCTATTTTCATACAAATATACATTCTTTTCATGATATTTTGTTTATTTATTTTGACACGAATTTACATTATTTGATATGTATTTTGTATATATATTTTTATACGTATTTACATAATTTCATTTGTATTTTGTATGTATATTTAATAGATATTCAAAATACACATAAAATAACCTAAATTTGTATCAAACTATATACAAAAATACACAAAAATATTTTAAATTTGTATGAAAATAAATATACAAAATACACATAAAATTAGGTAAATTTGTATGTAAATACATATACAAAATACACATAAACAATGTAAATTTGAATGAAAATACATAAACAAATACACTTAAAATAACGTAAATTTGTTTAAAAAAATATATACAAAACACAAATACAATAATGTAAAATCGTATCAAAATAAATACACAGAATATTGATAAATAATGTAAATTTGTATGAAAATAAAGACAAAATACCCATAAAATAACGCATTTTTTTTATTTATAAAAATATATATACCAAAATACACATACAAAAATTAGATTTGTATTAAAATAAATATATAAAAAACATACAATAAGGTAAATTTGAATTGAAATAGATACGCAAAATACATATAAAGCAATGTAAATTTGTTTCAAAATATGTATACGAATACACATAAAATAACGTAGATTTCTATAAATATATATATACAAAATACACATAACATGAAGTAAATACGTATAAAAAATTGTATAAATAATATAAAATAATGTAAATTCGTATCAAAATAAATAAACAAAATACCAATAAAAGAATGTGTATTTGTATAAATATAAATATACAAAATACACATAAAATAACGTAAATTTATATAAAACTATATACATATATACACAGAAGTAATTAAATTTGTATGAAAATATATACAAAATACACACAAAATAAGCTAAATACATGAAATAAAGTAAATTTGTATCAAAATATTTTTATACAAATACACATATAATAACGTAAATTTGTATGAAAATATATAAACAAAATACACATTAAATAATGTAAATACGTATAAAAAATGTGTACAAAATACACATATAATCATGTAATTCGTATCAAAATAAATAAACAAAATACCAATAAAATAATATAAATTTGTATGAGTAAACGTGTGTGTTGCATATTTTTTCAATACAAATTTACCTTATTATATACGCATTTTGTATATTAATTTTAATACAAATTTAATTATTCGATGTGTATTTTTGTATCTGTATTTTTATAAACATATGCTTTATTTTTTGGGTATTTTGCATCTTTTTTTTCATAAAAATTTACATTATTTTATTGATATTCTGCTCATTCATTTTCATACGAATTGACATTATTCTATGTGTATTTTGTATATATTTTTCATACAAATTTACGTTATTTTATGTGTATTTGTTTATATATTTTGACACAAATTTACAATATTTTATGGCTATTTTGTATATTCATTTCAAAAGAAATCTACCTAGTTTTATGTGTATTTTGTATATCTATTTTCATACAAACTCAAATTATTTCTATGTATTTTTGTATATATTTTAATACAAATTTTAGTTATGTTATGTGTATTTTGTAAATTTATTTTCATTCCTATATATATTATTTTATTGGTGTGTTGTTGATTTATATTGATACGAATTTACATTATTTTATATGTACTTTGTATATATATTTTTATACGCTTTTACATTATTTAATATTTATTTTGTATATATATTTTTATACAAATTCATGGCATTTTATGTGTATTTGTATATATATTTTCATATAAATTTACATTATTTTATGTGTATTTTGTACATATATTTTATTACAAATCTACCTTATTTTATGTCTATTTTGTATATGTATTTTGTATATTTATATTTATCCAAATACACATTCTTTTATTGGTAATTTGTTTATTTATTTTAAATCGAATTTACATTATTTTATGTGTATTTTGTATACATTTTTTTATACGTATTTACTTAATTTTATGTGTATTTTGTATATATATTTTTATAGAAATCTACGTTTTTTATTTGTATTCGTATATATATTTTGAAACAAATTTACATTGTTTTATATGTATTTTTGCATATCTCTTTCAATACAAATTTACCTTATTGTATATGCATATTGTATATTTATTTCAATACAAATTTAAAAATTTTATGTGTATTTTGGTATATATATTTTTATAAGAAATGCGCTATTTTATGGGAATTTTGCATCTTTATTTTCATACAAATTTACATTATTTTATTAATATTCGGTGTATTTATTTTGATACGAATTTACATTATTCTATTTTTTTTTTGTATATACTTTTTTATACATATTTACATTATTTAATGAGTATCTTGCATATATATTTCATACAAATTTATCATCTATTATTTATTTTTATACAAATACACATTCTTTACATGATATTTTGATTATTTATTTTGACACGAATTTACATTATTTGATATGTATTTTGTATATATATTTTTATACGTATTTACATAATTTCATATGTATTTTGTCTATATATTTCTATAGAAATCTACTTTTATTTTATGTGTATTCGAATATATATTTTGAAACAAATTTACATTGTTTTATATGTATTTTTGAATATCTCTTTTAATACAAATTTACCTTACTGTATATGCATTTTGTATATTTATTTCAATACAAATTTAAATATTTTATGTGTATTTTGGTATATATATTTTTATAAAATGCGAAAATTTTGGGAATTTTGCATTTTTGTTTTCATACAAATTTGTATTATTTTATTGATATTCTGTGTATTTATTTTGATACGATTTTACATTATTGTATTTGTTTTTTGTATATATATTTTTTTATACACATTTACATTATTTAATGTGTATCTTGCATATATATTTTTACAAATTTACGTTATTTTAAGTGTATTTGTTTCTATATTTTCATTCAAATTTACATTTATTTTAATTCGAAATTACATTATTTTATGTGTATTTTGTATACATTTTTTTTATACGTATTTACTTAATTTTATGTGTATTTTGTATATATATTTTTATAGAAATCTACGTTTTTTTTTTTGTATTCGTATATATATTTTGAAACAAATTTACATTGTTTTATATGTATTTTTGCATATCTCTTTCAATACAAATTTATCTTATTGTATCTGCATTTTGTATATTTATTTCAATGAAAATTTAAATATCTTATGTGTATTTTGGTATATATATTTTTATAAGAAATGTGCTATATTATGGGAATTTTGCATCTTTATTTTCATACAAATTTACATTATTTTATTAATATTCGGTGTATTTATTTTGATACGATGTTACATTATTCTATTTGTTTTTTGTATATACTTTTTTTATACATATTTACATTATTTAATGTGTATCTTGCATATATATTTTATACAAATTTATTATCTATTATCTATTTTCATACAAATACACATTCTTTTCATGATATTTTGTTTATTTATTTTGACACGAATTTACATTATTTGATATGTATTTTGTATATATATTTTTATACGTATTTACATAACTTCATATGTATTTTGTATATATATTTCTATAGAAATCTACTTTATTCTATGTGTATTCGTATATATATTTTGAAACAAATTTACATTGTTTTATATGTATTTTTGAATATCTCTTTCAATACAAATTTACCTTACTATATAATATATTTTTATAAAAAATGCGATAATTTTTGGAAATTTTGCATCTTTATTTTCATACAAATTTACATTATTTTATTGATAGTCTGTGTATTTATTTTGATACGATTTTACATTATTCTATTTGTTTTTTGTATATATATTTTTTATACACATTTACATTATTTAATGTGTATCTTGCATATATATTTTATTCAAAATTACGTTATTTTAAGTGTATTTGTTTATATATTTTCTTTCAAATTTACATTATTTGATGTGTATTTTGTATATGTATTTCAATACAAATTTACCTAATTTTATGTGTATTTTGTATATTTCTTTTCAAACAATTTTAGATTATTTTTGTGTATTTTTGTATATAGATTTATACAAATTTAGGTTATTTTATGTACGCATTTACATTATTTAGTGTGTGTTTTGTATATATATTTTTTTTGCAAATTTAATTTATGTGCATTTTTGAACATATATTTTTATAGAAATTTGCGTTATTTGTATATGTTTTCTCACAAATTTACATTTTTTTTTGCTATTTTGTTTATTTATTTTGATACGAATTACATGATTATATGTGTATTTTGTACATATTTTTTATACGTATTTACATTACTTAATGTGTATTTTGTTTATATATTTTTAAACAAATCTACGTTATTATATGTATTTGTATAAATATTTTGATACAGATTTACATTATTTTATGTATTTTGTATGTACATTTCAAATCAACATTAGCTTATTTTAGCTGTATTTTGTATATATATTTTCATACAAATTTAATTACTTCTGTGTATTTTTGTATATAGTTTTATACAAATTTAGGATATTTTATGTGTATTTTGTATATTTATATTTATAGAAATACACATTCTTTTACTGGTATTTTGTTTATTTATTTTGATACGATTTTTATGTATTTTATTGTATTCATTTTTTTATACGTATTTACTTCATTTTGTGTATATATTTTTATAGAAATCTACGTTATTTTATGTGTATTCGTATATATATTTTGAAACAAATTTACATTGTTTTATATGAATTTTGCATATCTATTTCAATACAAATTTACCTTATAGCATGTGCATTTTTTATATTTATTTTAATACAAATTTTAATATTATATGTGTATTTTGGTATATATATTTTTATAAATAAAAAAATGCGTTATTTTATGGGTATTTTGCTTCTTTATTTTCATACAAATTTACATTATTTTATTAATATTCTGTGTATTTATTGTTGATACGATTTTACATTATTCTATTTGTGTTTTGTATATATTTTTTTATACATATTTTCATTATTTAATGTGTATTTTGTATATATTTTTGATACAAATTTACGTTATTTTAAGTGTACATTTTTATATATTTTCATTCAAATTTTCATTATTTTATGTGTATTTTGTATATGTATTTCAATACAAATTTACCTAATTTTATGTGTATTTTGTATATTTATTTTCATATAAATTTAAATTATTTTTGTGTATTTTTGTATATAGTTTTATACAAACTAAGGCTATTTTATGAGTATTTTGTATATCTATTTTCATACAAATACACATTCTTTTATTGATATTTTGTTTATTTATTTTGACGAGAATTTAAACTATTTAATGTGTATTTTGCATATATATTTTTTATACGTATTTACATCATTTCATGTGTATTTTGTATATATATTTCTATAGAAATCTACGTTATTTTATGTGTATTCGTATATATATTTTGAAACAAATTTACACTTTTATGTGCATTTTGTATATTTTTTCAATACAAATTTACCTTATTGTACGTGCATTTTGTATATTAATTTTAATACACATTTAATTATTCTATGTGTATTTTTGTATATGTATTTAAAAAAAATATGCTTTATTTTATGGGTATTTTTCATCTTTATTTTCATACAAAATTACATTATTTTATTGATATTCTGTGTATTTATTTTGATACGATTTTAAATTATTCTATGTATATTTTGTATATCTATTTTATACAAATGTACGTTATTTTATGTGAATTTGTTTTCATTTCATACAAATTTACATTATTTTATGTGTATTTTGTACATGTATTTAAATACAAATTTAACTAATTATATGTGTATTTTGTATATCTATTTTCATACAAATTGAAATTGATTTTTTTGTTTTTTTGTATATATTTTTATTCAAATTTTCGTAATTTTATGTGTATTTTGTATATTTATTTTTATACAAATCTACGTTCTTTTCGGAATTTTGTTTATTTATTTTGATACAATTTTTTTTTTTTATGTTATTTGATATATATTTTTATACTTATTTACATAATTTTATATGTATTTTGAATATATATTATCATAGAAATTTTATGTGTATTTTGTATATTTCTTTTCATACAAATTTAAATTAAATTAATATATATTTGAATGAAAATAAATTTAAATACATATATAACATAACTAAATTTGTATTAAAATATACAAAAATACATAGAAATAATTTGAGTTTGTATGAAAATAGATATACAAAATACACATAAAACTAGGTGAATTTCTTTTGAAATGTATATTCAAAATACGCATAAAATATTGTAAATTTGTGTCAATATATATATAAACAAATACACATAAATAAATAAAGATGCAAAATACACAAAAAATAAAGCATATGTTTATAAAAGTACAGATACAAAAATACACATCGAATAATTAAATTTGTATGAAAATTAATATACAAAATGCGTATATAATAAGGTAAATTTGTATTGAAAAAATATGCAACATACACGTTTACTCATACAAATTTATATTATTTTATTGGTATTTTGTTTATTTAATTTGATACGAATTACATGATTATATATGTATTTTGTACATATTTTTTTATACGTATTTACATTATTTAATGTGTATTTTGTTTATATATTTTCATACAAATTTACGTTATTATATGTGTATTTGTATAAATATTTTGATACAAATTTACTTTATTTCATGTATTTTGTATATATATTTCAATTCAAGTTTAGCTTATTTTGTGTGTATTTTGTATATATTTTCATACAAATTTAATTACTTCTGTATTTTTGTATATAGTTATATAAAATTACGTTATTTTATGTGTATCTTTATATTTATTTTCATACAAAAAGACTTTCTTTTATTGGTATTTTGTTTATTAATTTTGATTCGAATTTACATTATTTTATGTGTGTTTTGTATATATATTTTTATACGTATTTACATCATTTTATGTGTATTTTGTATATATATTTTTATAGAAAATTACGTTATTTTATGTGTATTTGTTCATATATTTTGAAACAAATTTACATTGTTTGATGTGTATTTTGCATATCTATTTCAGTACAAATTTAACTTATTGTATGTGCATTTTGTATATTTATTTTAATACAAATCTATTTTTTTTATGTCTATTTTGTATATATATATTTTATAAAAATATGCGTTATGTTATGTGTATTTTGCTTCTTTATTTTCATACAAATTTACATTATTTTATTAATATTCTGTGTATTTATTTTGATACGATTTTACATTATTCTATTCGTGTTTTATACGTATTTTTTTATACAAATTTACGTTATTTTAAGTGTATTTGTTTATGTATTTTCATTCAAATTTACATTATTTTATGTGTATTTTGTGTATGTATTTCAATACAAATTAACCTGATTTTATGTGTATTTTGTATATTTATTTTCATACAAATTTAAAATGTTTTTGTGTATTTTTGTATATAGTTTGATACAAATTTAGGTTATTTTAAGTGTATTTTGTATATCTATTTTCATACAAATACACATTCTTTTATTGGTATTTTGTTTATTTATTTTGACGCGAATTTACATTATTTAATGTGTATTTTGTATATATATTTTTATACGTATTTACATCATTTCATGTGTATTTTTTATAGTTTTAAACAAATTTATATTATTTAATGTGTATTTTGTATATATATATATATATATATATATATATATATATATATATATATATATATATATATATATATATATATATATATATAGATATATATATATAGACAAATACATTTCTTTTATTGGTATTTTGTTTATTTATTTTGATACTAATTTACATTATTTTATGTGTATTTTGTATACATTTTTTATACGTATTTACTTAATTTTTTGTGTATTTTGTATGTATATTTTTATAGAAATCTACCTTATTTCATGTGTATTCGTATCTATATTTTAAAACAAATTTACATTGTTTATATGTATTTTGCATATCTATTTTTGTGTATTCTGTATTTATTTTTGTTATACATAGAATAATGTAAAATCGTATCAAAATAAGTACACAGAATATCAATAAAATAATTTAAATTTGTATGAAAATAAAGATGCAAAATACCCATAAGATAAAGCATATTTTTTTTAAAAATTCATATACAAAAATACACATAGAATAATTAAATTTGAATGAAAATAGATTTACAAAACACACATAACATAACTAAAATTTGTATTGAAATATATACAAAAATACATATAAATAATTTGAGTTTGTATGAAAATAGATATTCAAAATACACATAAAACTGTTAGCGATTTTTAAGTGTTTTTGATTAAGGCGCGAACTGTTATCTCACGTGAGGTCCGGTGTACCGTTGCCTGCTTTCACAAGTTGATTGTAGTAAGGTGAGATAACACAATAGCCTTTTTAGTTAAGTGATGTGTGGCCGAGCGGTAGCCGTTATAAGTTCACTTTAGTTCACTTTAGTTCTCTCTCTCAGGTTAATACAAATACCAAATGTATTTTAACTATATTAACAGTTGTACTACTTAAGGTTTACAGTTTACGTGAGCGAGACGCACGAAATCAGAGACAGCCACACCGCTGCAGGGCGCGGCGGCAGAGCACCGCTCGCCTGCCCGTCACCCGTCTTCTCTCTCTCTCTCTGCGTTGTTCGCCTGTTTTATTTGCTTGTAGTGCGTCCGGAAGGTGGGGCTTCCGGTTGATGACTGTTGATGAAAGTCATCATTTGCTGATCTAGTGTCAGTTCATCACAGCTTCCCACGGCCAAAAAGCACGACGTGTTGTTAGACATCCTGTTGTGCGACACCGACCGGTGTCGCCACACGTACAGTCATACATACATGTACATTATAATATACATTACATCGCTCGGTTCTCTAAAAGTCGCGACCTCGCGACTCACCCGACCTAAAAAGCAGTGTACCTACCCATGTTACAGGCGCACAATGTGTCCTAGTTAAACGAGGTCCTGTTATTGCATTAAAAAAATATATATACAAGTCAGAGCCCGCCTAACGATACAGCATCGGGAAATGCCAATGATAATAAAAATAATCATGGAAGCAACAAGAAATGGGCAAAGTACATACAGGGCGAGGTAAACAGGGCTAGAGTCGTGGACATGGAAGCTCAGTACTATTCCGAGAAAACAAAATAATAGCTCGAAAAATGATTTACATGATACATCCTAGTAAAATTAAATTGACTAAACTGTCATTAGGATACATGGTAATGGAGCTATTTGGAATAGTAAAAAGAAAAAGGAACAATCCTTGAAGAAGATCTGCTACACACTGAACCTTCGAGTCACACCTGGACACAAAACTGTCGCAGAGAAACGCTCATCCGTTGCGTGACAATTAATTGCCAGTGTCGTTACCCTCGGCACACCTTCGAGACGGGTGGGGTTTACAACAATAGATAAGGTTGTGTGAAAAGAGGTAATGTTATCCGTAGAGTCTCCTATTAATTACAATGTGATAACAAGGACAAGTCTGGAGAACCTTAGAAGCATCGGCAGTCAGCACCACTAACTCCTAATACTCCGTTTTACAGGTCTACAGTACTATAAAAGAAAATCCTGTCACTAAGTTGTGAAATCACTGTTATAACAAATCTCACAGAAATATATAATTCCAGCATAATTGATTAAAGTAATTCCAGCATTAATAAACATCAAATGACAGACAAATTTCCACCTATCCCTCGATCGTAACGAACGTGGATGACTGACATCTTTGACGCCAAAAATAATTCCCGTAACGGGTAACAGTGGTATGTCAAGTAAGGGTAAGTAAGACTTGTCTGCTTACTTCCAAAGCTTACAGATATTCACATGCTGGTTACGATAAAAGCTAGGGACAGCATCTGCTCAAGTTAAGTCTGTTAGTGCAGAGAAAGTCTGTTTTAAGCAGAAGCACATGAGGTTCAAGGTTAAATTGTACCTATCCCTATGTTAGTCTACATCCTCGGTTATTACGGCTCCAATTAAATTAAGAAGACTGACTGCCTTGCATCAACTCAGCAATAAAAGAAAATAGTGGGTTAGAGTGAAAAGTATTACTCAAGCACTCCCCTTCTCGCATGAAAAAGATGCAGGCAAAAGCTTGGGAACCAAACATAAATTAGTAGATGCGAGGATGCAGGTTATAGTCGTGTGGTGGAAAGATACACAAAGCAGCGTCAGGCTGAACTCAAGCCGGCGCTAGTCTTTGAGACGATCACTATGCACCATTCTGTGCGAAAAAAATCGTAAAGCACAAATTTCCAACCACCTATTTATCTGACTATTTCTGCTTAAACCACGGGTAAAAAGAACACACCAAGGAATTTTTGATTCTGCTGGACACCCAAAAGGTTTAGGTCAGAGGGTCGAAGGTTCTCCCCGACGAACGTGTCGACGGGAAACGAAGCTTCAAAAGGACCCAAAATTATTTTTAAATGCCATAAAAGTTGGCTGATAAAACCGTGTAGGTTGCCAGTGGGCTGTACTCAAGGGATACTGCACTCCTTCGAAGAGGAACTTTAAGGACAATCATGTACAAGGAACTCTAGTAATAATCTAGCATTAGCTACAGAAATGGTTTCTCCATCTGTCTAGTTTCTGTTTAAAACACGAGATCAAATCAGTAGATAGCCTATAGGCGTCCACTTGCCTATTAAAAAGGCCTGGTTTGCACAGTGTCCACAGCAAAATTTATACCCTTTACGAGGCTGTGTTGCCCATCTTCCCCAAATGTTTCAAGAAAAGTGACCGAAACGCATCATAATCCTTCCGTCCAGTGAACGCGCTCCCTGTTTATGAGGGCCCTGCGCCCGTTCCCGGATTGACCTTCGAGCGGCTGAGAGATATTTTATCTCTCGGATTTGACACGAATGAAATGTCCATGACAATCTCACTTTTGAAACAAGAAGTCCCTGGCCGAATAATCTGCCTCCCTTGCTACCCTGCGAAAGGCCTAACTGCTGTTGCTGTTAGTGGGTGATTAGGGCAGAAGCCATTGTGGGATTAGTAAGGTAAATACCTCTTGGTTGCTCATGCAGCGTAGAAGAAGGAGGAGGCACCCTTTGAAGACTGCTACAACTCCTTACATGAGAACAGATACCGTTATCCTTGACGGCACTGTTCTTTATCTCTACCCACCCCTCATAGTCCTCTGGTCAGGTTCCTCTGCCATTAAAAAGAGTTACTAGTAAAATGAGGAGTAAAATGGTAAAAGAAAAAAAATATTGCTGCCAAAATAAGCAAAGTAATAATCATTCACCGCTAAGTATGTGCTCACTCCTCCCCTATGCTTATAAAATGCATAATAAAAGAGGAAAAAGAATAATGAGTGAGGCTTAGCAAGACATAACTTCTCCACTGTGCAATAAAACACACAAAAGAAAGGAGAAAAGAAAATGAATGATTATACATAAAATGCGTAACCATGTTACTCAAGAAAAATATTAAACATCCACACGCCAGAAAAATCAACAGCTGAAAAATCTAATAGATTAGATACGGCCCCACACGCCTAAACACGTGAACAAAATAATAGTAATTCACCTGAAATAATGTTACAAGTGGTGTAATTACTGAAACCGTATCAATGAGTGTCAGCTATAATGTGTTAAAAACCTCGAAGACAGCAACTCGATGCCCCACTACTCAGCACGCTCGCGTCCTTCGCCTCGCCGGTGGCAAGGGCAGGGCTGCAGGGGTGGCAGGGTGTGCCGTCCCCCGTCTGGTAGCGGTGGTGGGAGAGGCGGCGGGCAGACAATATACGCCCACCAGTCACCCTCAAAGGTCCGAGTTGCCTGGCGAAGATAAGTGCGCACCTACGACGAGTTGTGTCGTAGGAAGAAACAAATGCCTGGACACCTCCAAGGAAACTTGGTTGTGTGGAGGTGAGAGGCGGGGCGGGCTGTGTGGAGGTGCGGGCGGGGCGGTGTGCTCGGTGCGGCTGTGTGCTGACTCGACTCACTGGGGCAGGAAAAGCCGCGCGCTGATGTCAGCGTATGCTTGCTGTGTCCGATACCGTTCAGCCCCCACACACCGTCACTGAAGTTACGGTTAAGAGAGAGATATAACAATTCGGAGTAGTTCGTAACCACGCTTCACATCATTTATGTTAATAACTTTTGAGCGTTACTTTTTTTTAACGTGGTTAACGACGAGGCGGCCACCAGCCACCATGCATTTTATGTTATGTTATATTAGAGATAACACCTATAGAACACTTCGGAGAGGTCCGTAAACCGCTGTTCACCATTTTTGTTAGGTGTTTTTAAGTGTTTTTTGATTAAGGCGCGAACTGTTATCTCACGTGAGGTCCGGTGTACCGTTGCCTGCTTTCACAAGTTGATTGTAGTAAGGTGAGATAACACAATAGCCTTTTTAGTTAAGTGATGTGTGGCCGAGCGGTAGCCGTTATAAGTTCACTTTAGTTCACTTTAGTTCTCTCTCTCAGGTTAATACAAATACCAAATGTATTTTAACTATATTAACAGTTGTACTACTTAAGGTTTACAGTTTACGTGAGCGAGACGCACGAAATCAGAGACAGCCACACCGCTGCAGGGCGCGGGCGGCAGCACCGCTCGCCTGCCCGTCACCCGTCTTCTCTCCTCTTCTCTGCGTTGTTCGCCTGTTTTATTTGCTTGTAGTGCGTCCGGAAGGGTGGGGCTTCCGGTTGATGACTGTTGATGAAAGTCATCATTTGCTGATCCTAGTGTCAGTTCATCACAGCTTCCCACGGCCAAAAGCACGACGTGTTGTTAGACATCCTGTTGTGCGACACCGACCGGGTGTCGCCACACGTACAGTCATACATACACATGTACATTATAATATACACATTACAAAACTAGGTAAATTTCTTTTGAAATATATATACAAAATATCCATAAAATATTGTAAATTTGTGTCAAAATATATAAACAAATACACATAAAATAACGTAAATTTGTATGAAAAATATATACAAGATACACATAGAATAATGTCAAATCGTATCAAAATGAATGAGCAGAATATCAATAAAATAACGTAAATTTGTATGAAAATAAAGATGCAAAATACCCATAAAATAAAGCATATTTTTATAAAAATACAAATACAAATACCCATAAAATAAAGCATATTTTTATAAAAATACATATACAAAAATACACAGAGAATAACTAAATTTGTATTAAAATTAATATACAAAATGCATATACAATAAGATAAATTTGTATTGAAAAAATATGCAAAATACACATAAAAGTGTAAATTTGTTTAAAAATCTATATACGAATACACATAATATAACGTAGATTTCTATAGAAATATATATACAAAATACACATGAAATGATGTAATTACGTATAAAAATATATATACAAAATACATATTAAATAATTTAAATTCTCGTCAAAATAAATAAACAAAATATCAATAAAAGAATGTGTATTTGTGTGAAAATAGATATACAAAATACACATAAAATAACTTAAGTTTGTAAAAAACTATATACAAAAATACACAAAAATAATTTAAATTTGTATGAAAATAAATATACAAAATACACATAAAATTAGGTAAATTTGTATTGAAATACATATACAAAATACACATAAAATAATGGAAATTTGAATGAAAATATATAAACATATACACTTAAAGTAACGTAAATTTGTATCAAATATATATACAAAATACTAATTAAATAATGTAAATATGTATAAAAAAATATATACAAAACCCAAATAGAATAATGTAAAATCGTATCAAAATAAATACACAGAATATTAATTAAATAATGTAAATTTGTATGAAAATAAAGATACAAAATAGCCATAAAATAACGCATTCTTTATAAAAATATATATACCAAAATACACATAAAACATTAAAATTTGTATTAAAATAAATATAAAAAATGCACATACTGTAAGGTAAATTTGTATTGAAATAGATATGCAAATTACATATAAAACAATGTAAATTTGTTTCAAAATATATATACGAATACACATAAAATAACGTTGATTTCTATAAAAATATATACAAAATACACATAAAATGAAGTAAATACGTATAAAAAAATGAATACAAAATACACATAAATATCGTATCAAAATAAATAAAGAAAATACCAGTAAAGAATGTGTATTTGTATAAATATAAATATACAAAATACATAAAATATCGTAAATTTGTATAAAACTATATACAAAATATATAGAACAAAATACACATTCTTTTATTGGTATTTTGTTTATTTATTTAGTTTCGAATTTATATTATTTTATGTATTTTGTTTACATTTTTTATACGTATTTACCTAATTTTATGTGTATTTTGTATATATATTTTATAGAAATCTACGTTATTTTATGTGTATTCGTATATATATTATGAAACAAATTTACATTGTTTTATATGTATTTTGCATATCTCTTACAATAGAAGTTTACCTTATTGTATGAGCATTTTCTATATTTATTTCAATACAAATTTAAATATTTTATGTGTATTTTGGTATATATATTTTATAAGAAATGCGCTATTTGATGGGAATTTTGCATCTTTATTTTCATTCAAATTTACATTATTTTATTAATATTCGTGTATTTATTTTGATACGATTCTACATTATTCTATTTGTTTTTGTATATATTTTTTTATACATATTTACATTATTTGTGTATCTTGTTTCTTATATATTTCATACAAATTTTACCCCTATTATTTTTCATACAAATACATTCTTTTCATGATATTTTGTTTATTTAATTTGACACGAATTTACATTTAATATGTATTTTATATATATATATATATATATATATATATATATATATATATATATATATATATATATATATATATATATATTTTTTTTTATACGTATTTACATGTTAGGAGAATTTCATGTGTATTTTGTATATATATTTCTATAGAATCTATATTTATTTTATGTGTATTCGTATATATATTTTGAAACAAATTTACACAGTTTTTATTTTGTATTTTATGTTTTTCAATACAAATTTACCTTATTTTATGTGTTCATTTTGTATTAATTTTAATACAAATTTAATTATTCTATGTGTATTTTGTATATGTATTTTTAAAAAATATGCTATCTTATGGGTATTTTGCATCTTTATTTTCAAACAAATTTTAATTATTTTATTGATGTTCTGTGTACTTATTTTGATGCGATTTTACATTATTCTATGTATAACAAAAATAAATACAGAATACACAAAATAGATATGCAAAATATATAAACAATGTAAATTTGTTTCAAAATATATACGAATACACATGAAATAAGGTAGAATTTCTATAAAATATATATACAAAATACATAAAATTAAGTAAATACGTATAAAATGTACACAAAATACAAATAATGTAAAATAATGTAAACTAGTATCAACATAAATAAACAAAATACTAATAAGAATGTTGTATAAATATATATATACAAATACAATAAATAATATAAATTTGTTTAAAACTATACAAAATATACATGAAATGATGTAAATACGTATAAAAATATATATACAAAATACACATTAAATAATGTAAATTCGCGTCAAAATAAATAAACAAAATATCAATAAAAGAATGTGTATTTGTATGAAAATAGATATACAAAATACACATAAAATAACCAAAATTTGTATCAAATTATATTCAAAATACACAAAAAATATTTAAAATTTGTATGAAAATAAATATACAAAATACAGGTAAATTTTTATTGAAATACATACAAAATAGACATAAAATAATGTAAATTTGAATGAAAATACATAAACAAATACACTTAAAATAACGTAAATTTGTATAAAAAATATAAACAAAACACAAATAGAATAATGTAAAATCTTATCAAAATAAATACACAGAATATTAATAAAAATAATGTAAATTTGTATGAAAATAAAGAAGCAAAATACCCATAAAATAACGCATTTTTTTTATTTATAAAAATATATATACCTAAATACACATCAAAAAATTATATTTGTATTAAAATAAATATACAAAAAACACATACAATAAGGTAAATTTGTATTGAAATAGATATGCAAAATACATATAAAACAATGTAAATTTGTTTCAAAATATATATACGAAAAATACACAGAAGTAATTAAATTCGTATGAAAATAGATATACAAAATACAGATAAAATAAGCTAAATTTGAAATGAAATGTATATACAAAATACAATATTTTATGTGTATATTTGTATTTGTATTTAGGTTATTTTATGTGTATTTTGTATATATATTTTCATCCAAAATTACATTATTTTATTTGTATTTTCTTAATTTAATCGATAATGAATTTAGATTAATTCACAGGTATTTTCTATATATTTTATACTCATTTACATTATCTAATGTGTGTTTTGTATATATATTTTCATGCAAATTTATTTTATGTTCATTTTTGTACATATATTTTTATAGAAATTTGCGTTATTTTATGTATATAGTTTTATATAAATTTACGTTATTTTTTGTGCATTTTGTATATTTATATTTATACAAATTGTTTAATTGTTTAATTACATTTATACGAATTTACATTATTTTATGTGTATTTTGTATACATTTTTTTATACGTATTTACTTAATTTTATATGTATTTTGTATATGTATTTTTATAGAAATCTACGTTATTTTATGTGTATTCGTATATATTTTGAAACAAATTTACATTATTTTATATGTATTTTCATATCTATTTCAATACAAATTTACCTTATTGTATGTGCATTTTGTATATTTATTTTAATACAAATTGAAATATTTTATGTGTATTTTGGTATCAATTATTTTATAAAAAAACGTAAATTTGTATAAAAAAAATATGTACAAAACACAAATAGAATAATGTAAAATTATATCAAAATAAATACACAGAATATTAATAAAATAATGTAAATTTGTATGAAAATAAAGAAGCAAAATACCCATAAAATAACGCATTTTTATATTTATAAAAATATATATGACAAAATACACAACAAAAAATTAAATTTGTATTAAAATAAATATACAAAAAACACATACAATAAGGTAAATTTGTATTGAAATAGATATGCAAAATACATATAAAACAATGTAAATTTGTTTCAAAATATATACACGAATACACATAAAATAACGTAGATTTCTATAAAAATATATATACAAAATACACATAAAATGATGTAAATACGTATGAAAAAATGTATACAAAATACACAAAATAATATAAATTCGTATCAAAATAAATAAACAAAATACCAATAAAAGAATGTGTATATGTATAAATATAAATATAGAAAATACACATAAAATAACGTAAATTTATATAAAAATATATACAAAAATACACAGAAGTAATTAAATTTTATGTAAAATATACAAAATACACACAAAATAAGCTAATTTGAATTGAAATATATACAAAATACACATATTTTGCATATCTATTTTCAAACAAATTTAAATTATTTTGTGTATTTTTGTACATATTTATTTTGTTATACATAGAATAATGTAAATCGTATCAAATTAAGAACACAGAATATCAATAAAATTATTTAAATTTGTATGAAAATAAAGATGCAAAATACCCATAAGATAAAACATATTTTTTAAAAATACATATACAAAAATACACATAGAATAATTAAATCTGTATTAAAATTAATATACAAAATGCACACATACAATAAGGTAAATTTGTATTGAAAAAAAAACGCAAAATACAAATAAAACTGTAAATTTGTTTCAAAATATATATACGAATACACATAAAATAACCTGTATATTGTATATCTATTTTCATACAAATACACATTCTTTTATTGATCTTTTGTTTATTTATTTTGACACATAATTTACATTGTTAATGTGTATTTTATATATATATATATATATATATATATATATATATATATATATATATATATATATATATATATATATATATATATATATATATATATATATATATATATATATATATATATATATATATATATATATATATATATATATATATTTTATACGTGCTTTACATCATTTGATGTATTTTGTATATATATTTCTATAAAATCTACGTTGATTTTAAGTGAGTATTCGTATATAGATTTTGAAATAAATTTGCCACTGTTTTATGTTAATTGGCATTTTACGCCTTTTCAATACAAATTTTACCTTTGGTTATATATGCATTTTGTATATTAATTTTACTAATAAATTTAATTATGCTGTGTGTATTTTATATGTATTGTATTATTATAAAATATGATTTATTTCATGGGTATTTTGCATTTTATTTTCATACAAATTTACATTATTTTATTTATATTCTATTTATTTTTTTTAACAATTTTACATTATTCTGTATTAATGATTTTTGTATATCTATTTTGCTACGTATTTACTTAATTTTATGTGTATTTTGCATATATATTTTATAGAAATCTACGTTACATTATGTGTATTCGTATTATTTATTTTGAAACAAATTTACATTGTTTTATGTATTTTGCATATCTCTTTCAAAACAAGTTACCTTATTGAATGTGCATTTTTGTATATTTATTTCAATAAATTTAAATATTTTTATGTATATTTTGGTATATATATTTTATAAGAAATGCGCTTATTTGATAGGAATTTTGCATCTTTATTTTTCACCTAAATTTACATTATTTTAAGTAATATTCAGTGTATTTATTTAGTTATGATTTCACGATATTCTATTTGTTTTCTTTGTATATATATTTTTTTACATATTTACATTATTTAATGTATCTTGCTATCATATATTTCATACAAATTTATGATCTGTGTTATTTTCATGCAAATACGCATTCTTTTCGCTATGATATTTGTTTTATTTATTTTGACACGAATTTACCTAGATATGTATTTTTGTATATATATTTTTTATACGTATTTACTACATACATAATAATTTCATGAGTATTTTATATATATATTCTATAAAGAAATCTACGTTATTTTATGTGTAATACGTATATATATTTTGGAAACAAATTAATTCTTTGTTTTATATGTATTTTGAATATCTCTTTTTTAATGCATATTTACCTTACTGTATATACATTTTGTATAGTTTTATACAAATTTAGTTGCGTTATTTTATGTGTGTTTTATATTTTATATTTATACAAATACACATTCTTTCAATATTATTTGTTTATTTATTTTGATACAATTTACATTATTTTATGTGTATTATTTTGTATACATTTCTATATGTATTTACTTCATTTTTATGTGTATTTTTGTATATGTATTTTTATACAAATCTACGCTATTTTTATGTGTATTCGTATATATATTTTGAGGCTAAATTTACATTGTTTTTATATGTATTTGCATATCTATTTAAATACAGATTTACCTTATTGTGTGTATTTTGTATATTTATTTTAATACAAATTAATTTTTTCATAGCTTGTATTTTGGTATATATATATTTTTTAAAAAATGCGTTATTCAACTGGGAATTTTTGCATCTTTGTCCTTTCAACCTGAGTTACATATTGTTTTCATTAATATTCTGTGTATTTATTTTGTATGATACGATTTTTGTTATTCTATTTGTGTTTTGTATATATTTTTTATACATATTTACATTATTTAATGTGTATTTTGTATATTTTTAAAACAAATTTCTACGTTGCGTACTGTGTATTTGTATATATATATCAATACAAATTTAATTTATTTTAATAACATATTTTGTATATCTATTTTCATTCGTATCAAAATAAATACACCGAATATTAAAAAAATAATGTAAATTTGTATGAAAATAAAGATGCAAAATTCCCATAAAATAGCGCATTTCTTATAAAAATATATATACCAAAATACACATAAAATATTTAAATTTGCATTGAAATAAATATACAAAATGCACATACAATAAGGTAAATTTGTATTGAAAGAGATATGCAAAAATACATATAAAACAATGTAAATTTGTTTCAAAATATATATACGAATACAAATAAAAAAACGTAGATTTCTATAAAAATATATATACAAAATACGCATAAAATTAAGTAAATACGTATAAAAAAAGGTATACAAAATACACATAAAATAATGTAATTTTGAATTAAAATAAATGTAAATTTGAATGAAAATATAAAAACGAATACACTTTAAGTAACGTAAATTTGTATAAAATATATATGCAAGATACACATTAAATAATGTAAATGTGTATAAAAATATATATACAAAAAACAAATAGAATAATGTAAAATCGTATCAAAATAAATACACAGAATATCAATAAAATAATGTAAATTTGTATGAAAATAAAGATGCAAAATTTCCCAAAACTATCGCATTTATTATAAAAATATATATTCCAAAATACACATAAAATATTTAAATTTGTATTGAAATAAATATACAAAATGCATATACAGTAAGGTAAATTTGTATTAAAAGAGATATTCAAAAATACATATAAAACAATGTAAATTTGTTTCAAAATATATATACGAATACAAATAAAATAAAGTAGATTTCTATAGAAATATATATACAAAATACATATGAAATTATATAAATACGTATAAAAATATATATACAAAATACATATTAAATAATGTAAATTCGTGTCAAAATAAATAAACAAAATATCATGAAAAGAATGTGTATTTGTATAAAAATAGATAATAGATAATAAATTTGTATAAAATATATATGCAAGATATTCATTAAATAATGTAAATGTGTATAAAAAAGTATATACAAAAAACAAATAGAATAATGTAAATTCGTATCAAAATAAATACACCGAATATTAATAAAATAATGAAAATTTGTATGAAAATAAAGATGCAAAGTTCCCATAAAATAGCGCATTTCTTATAAAAATATATATACCAAAATACACATAAATTTTTAAATTTGTATTGAAATAAATATACAAAATGCACATACAATAAGGTAAATTTGTATTGAAAGAGATATGCAAAAATACATATAAAACAATGTAAATTTGTTTCAAAATATATATACGAATACAAATAAAAAAACGTAGATTTCTATAAAAATATATATACAAAATACACATAAAATTAAGTAAATACGTATAAAAAAATGTGTATTTGTGAAAATACAAATATACAAAATACACATAAAATATCGTAAATTTGTATAAAACTATATACAAAAATACACAGAAGTAATTAAATTTGTATGAAAATATATATATAAAATACAGCTAAAATAAGCTAAATTTGAATTGAAATGTACATACAAAATACATAAAGTAATGTAAATCTGTATGAAAATATTTATACAAATACATATAATAACGTAGATTTGTTTAAAAATATATAAACAAAATACACATTAAGTAATGTAAATACGTATAAAAAATATGTACAAAATACACATATAATCATGTAATTCGTATCAAAATAAATAAACAAAATAGCAATAAAATAATGTAAATTTGTATGAGAAAACATATACAAATAACGCAAATTTCTTTAAAAATATATGTACAAAAATGCACATAAAATAAAGTAAATTTGCAAAAAAATATATACAAAACACACTAAATAATGTAAATGCGTACATAAAATAACCTAAATTTGTATAAAACTATATACAAAAATACACAAAAATAATTTAAATTTGTTTGAAAAGAAATATACAAAATACACATAAAATTAGGTAAATTTGTATTGAAATACATATACACAATACACATCAAATAATGTAAATTTGAATGAAAATATATAAACAAATACACTTAAATAACGTAAATTTGTATAAAATATATATGCAAGATACACATTAAATAATGTAAATGTGTATAAAAAATATATATACAAAAAACAAATAGAATAATGTAAAATCGTATCAAAATAAATACACAGAATATCAATAAAATAATGTAAATTTGTATGAAAATAAAGATACAAAATTCCCAAAAATTATCGCATTTTTTATAAAAATATATTTACCAAAATACACATAAAATATTTAAATTTGTATTGAAATAAATATACAAAATGCATATACAGTAAGGTAAATTTGTATTGAAAGAGATATTCAAAAATACATATAAAACGATGTAATGTGTATATTATAATGTACATGTGTATGTATGACTGTACGTGTGGCGACACCCGGTCGGTGTCGCACAACAGGATGTCTAACAACACGTCGTGCTTTTGGCCGTGGGAAGCTGTGATGAACTGACACTAGGATCAGCAAATGATGACTTTCATCAACAGTCATCAACCGGAAGCCCCACCCTTCCGGACGAACTACAAGCAAATAAAACAGGCGAACAACGCGGAGAAGAGGAGAGAAGGCGGGTGACGGGCAGGCGAGCGGTGCTCTGCCGCCCCGCGCCCTGCAGCGGTGTGGCTGTCTCTGATTTCGTGCGTCTCGCTCACGTAAACTGTAAACCTTAAGTAGTACAACTGTTAATATAGTTAAAATACATTTGGTATTTGTATTAACCTGAGAGAGAGAACTAAAGTGAACTAAAGTGAACTTATAACGGCTACCGCTCGGCCACACATCACTTAACTAAAAAGGCTATTGTGTTATCTCACCTTACTACAATCAACTGGAGAACGCAGGCAACGGTACACCGGACCTCACGTGAGATAACAGTTCGCGCTTTAAACATTAAATATACAACTTAAAAAGTAAACACTTAAAAATCGCTAACAAAAATGGTGAACAGCGGTTTACGGACCTCTCCGAAGTGTTCTATAGGTGTTATCTCTAATATAACATAACATAAAATGCATGGTGGCTGGTGGCCGCCTCGTCGTTAACCACGTTAAAAAAAGTAACGCTCAAAAGTTATTAACATAAATGATGTGCAGCGTGGTTACGAACTACTCCGAATTGTTATATCTCTCTCTCAAACGTAGCTTCAGTGACAGTGTGTGGGGGCAGTGAACGGTATCGGACACAGCAAGCATACGCTGACATCAGCGCGCGGCTTTTCCTGCCCCAGTGAGTCGAGTCAGCACACAGCCGCACCCGAGAGCACACCCCGCCCCGTCCCGCACCTCCACACAGCCCGCGCGCCCCGCCTCTCACCTCCACACAACCAAGTTTCCTTGGAGGTGTCCAGGCATTTGTTTCTTCCTACGACACAACTCGTCGTAGGTGCGCACTTATCTTCGCCAGGCAACTCGGACCTTTGAGGGTGACTGGTGGGCGTATATTGTCTGCCCGCCGCCTCTCCCACCACCGCTACCAGACGGGGGACGGCACACCCTGCCACCCCTGCAGCCCTGCCCTTGCCACCGGCGAGGCGAAGGACGCGAGCGTGCTGAGTAGTGGGGCATCGAGTTGCTGTCTTCGAGGTTTTTAACACATTATAGCTGACACTCATTGATACGGTTTCAGTAATTACACCACTTGTAACATTATTTCAGGTGAATTACTATTATTTTGTTCACGTGTTTAGGCGTGTGGGGCCGTATCTAATCTATTAGATTTTTCAGCTGTTGATTTTTCTGGCGTGTGGATGTTTAATATTTTTCTTGAGTAACATGGTTACGCATTTTATGTATAATCATTCATTTTCTTTTCTCCTTTCTTTTGTGTGTTTTATTGCACAGTGGAGAAGTTATGTCTTGCTAAGCCTCACTCATTATTCTTTTTCCTCTTTTATTATGCATTTTATAAGCATAGGGGAGGAGTGAGCACATACTTAGCGGTGAATGATTATTACTTTGCTTATTTTTGCAGCAATATTTTTTTTCTTTTACCATTTTACTCCTCATTTTACTAGTAACTCTTTTTAATGGCAGAGGAACCTGACCAGAGGACTATGAGGGGTGGGTAGAGATAAAGAACAGTGCCGTCAAGGATAACGGTATCTGTTCTCATGTAAGGAGTTGTAGCAGTCTTCAAAGGGTGCCTCCTCCTTCTTCTACGCTGCATGAGCAACCAAGAGGTATTTACTTACCTTACTAATCCCACAATGGCTTCTGCCCCTAATCACCCACTAACAGCAACAGCAGTTAGGCCTTTCGCAGGGTAGCAAGGGAGGCAGATTATTCGGCCAGGGACTTCTTGTTTCAAAAGTGAGATTGTCATGGACATTTCATTCGTGTCAAATCCGAGAGATAAAATATCTCTCAGCCGCTCGAAGGTCAATCCCGGGAACGGGCGCAGGGCCCTCATAAACAGGAGCGCGTTCACTGGACGGAAGGATTAAGATGCGTTTCGGTCACTTTTTCTTGAAACATTTGGGGAAGATGGGCAACACAGCCTCGTAAAGGGTATAAATTTTGCTGTGGACACTGTGCAAACCAGGCCTTTTTAATAGGCAAGTGGACGCCTATAGGCTATCTACTGATTTGATCTCGTGTTTTAAACAGGGAAACTAGACAGATGGAGAAACCATTTCTGTAGCTAATGCTAGATTATTACTAGAGTTCCTTGTGTACATGATTGTCCTTAAAGTTCCTCTTCGAAGGAGTGCAGTATCCCTTGACTACAGCCCCACTGGCAACCTACACGGTTTTATCAGCCAACTTTTATGGCATTTAAAATAATTTTGGGTCCTTTTTGAAGCTTCGTTTCCCGTCGACACGTTCGTCGGGGAGGGGGGCCTTCGCGACCCTCTGACCTAAACCTTTTTGGGTGTCACCAGCGGTAATCAAAAATTCCTTGGTGTGTTCTTTTACCCGTGGTTTAGGCAGAAATAGTCAGATAAATTGGTGGTTGGAAATTTGAGCTTTACGATTTTTTTTGCACAGAATGGTGCATAGTGATCGTCTCCAAAGACTAGCGCCGGCTTGAGGTTCAGCCTGACGCTGCTTTGTGTATCTTTCCACCACACGACTATAACCTGCATCCTCGCATCTACTAATTTATGTTTGGTTCCTAAGCTTTTGCCTGCATCTTTTTCATGCGTTTGAGTAATACTTTTCACTCTAACCCACTATTTTCTTTTATTGCTGAGTTGATGCAAGGCAGTCAGTCTTCTTAATTTAATTGGAGCCGTAATAACCGAGGGTGTAGACTAACATAGGGATAGGTACAATTTAACCTTGAACCTCATGTGCTTCTGCTTAAAACAGACTTTTTCTCTGCACTGACAGACTTAACTTGAGCAGATGCTGTCCCTAACTTTTATCGTAACCAGCATGTGAATATCTGTAAGCTTTGGAAGTAAGCAGACAAGTCTTACTTACCCTTACTTGACATACCACTGTTACCCGTTACGGGAATTATTTTTGGCGTCAAAGATGTCACTCATCCACGTTCGTTACGATCGAGGGATAGGTGGAAATTTGTCTTTGTCATTTGATGTTTATTAATGCTGGAATTACTTTAATCAATTATGCTGGAATTATATATTTCTGTGAGATTTGTTATAACAGTGACTTCACCATTTTTGTTAACCTTTTTGTTAGCTGATGTGTGGCCGAGCGGTAGCCGTTATCAGTTCACTTTAGTTCACTTTAGTTCTCTCTCTCAGGTTAATACAAATACCAAATGTATTTTAACTATATTAACAGTTGTACTACTTAAGGTTTACAGTTTACGTGAGCGAGACGCACGAAATCAGAGACAGCCACACCGCTGCAGGGCGCGGGGCGGCAGAGCACCGCTCGCCTGCCCGTCACCCGTCTTCTCTCCTCTTCTCCGCGTTGTTCGCCTGTTTTATTTGCTTGTAGTTCGTCCGGAAGGGTGGGGCTTCCGGTTGATGACTGTTGATGAAAGTCATCATTTGCTGATCCTAGTGTCAGTTCATCACAGCTTCCCACGGCCAAAAGCACGACGTGTTGTTAGACATCCTGTTGTGCGACACCGACCGGGTGTCGCCACACGTACAGTCATACATACACATGTACATTATAATATACACATTACATCGCTGCAGGGCGCGGGGCGGCAGAGCACCGCTCGCCTGCCCGTCACCCGTCTTCTCTCCTCTTCTCATACATAATCTGTAAGCTTTGGAAGTAAGCAGACAAGTCTTACTTACCCTTACTTGACATACCACTGTTACCCGTTACGGGAATTATTTTTGGCGTCAAAGATGTCAGTCATCCACGTTCGTTACGATCGAGGGATAGGTGGAAATTTGTCTTTGTCATTTGATGTTTATTAATGCTGGAATTACTTTAATCAATTATGCTGGAATTATATATTTCTGTGAGATTTGTTATAACAGTGACTTCTCCACTTAGTGACAGGATTTTCTTTTATAGTACTGTAGACCTGTAAAACGGAGTATTAGGAGTTAGTGGTGCTGACTGCCGATGCTTCTAAGGTTCTCCGGACTTGTCCTTGTTATCACATTGTAATTAATAGGAGACTCTACGGATAACATTACCTCTTTTCACACAACCTTTTCTATTGTTTTAAACCCCACCCGTCTCGAAGGCGTGCCGAGGGTAACGACACTGGCAATTAATTGTCACGCAACGGATGAGTGTTTCTCTGCGACAGTTTTGTGTCCAGGTGTGACTCGAAGGTTCAGTGTGTAGCAGATCTTCTTCAAGGATTGTTCCTTTTTCTTTTTACTATTCCAAATAGCTCCATTACCATGTATCCTAATGACAGTTTAGTCAATTTAATTTTTCTAGGATGTATCATGTAAATAGTTTTTCGAGCTATTATTTTGTTTTCTCGGAATAGTACTGAGCTTCCATGTCCACGACTCTAGCCCTGTTTACCTCGCCCTGTATGTACTTTGCCCATTTCTTGTTACTTCCATGATTATTTTTATTATCATTGGCATTTCCCGATGCTGTATCGTTAGGCGGGCTCTGACTTGTATATATATATTTTTTTAAGCAATAACAGGACCTCGTTTAACTAGTACACATTGTGCGACTGTAACATGGGTAGGTACACTGCTTTTTAAGGTCGGGTGAGTCGCGAGGTCGCGACTTTTAGAGAACCGAGCGATGTAATGTGTATATTATAATGTACATGTGTATGTATGACTGTACGTGTGGCGACACCCGGTCGGTGTCGCACAACAGGATGTCTAACAACACGTCGTGCTTTTGGCCGTGGGAAGCTGTGATGAACTGACACTAGGATCAGCAAATGATGACTTTCATCAACAGTCATCAACCGGAAGCCCCACCCTTCCGGACGAACTACAAGCAAATAAAACGGGCGAACAACGCGGAGAAGAGAGAAGACGGGTGACGGGCAGGCGAGCGGTGCTCTGCCGCCCCGCGCCCTGCAGCGGTGTGGCTGTCTCTGATTTCGTGCGTCTCGCTCACGTAAACTGTAAACCTTAAGTAGTACAACTGTTAATATAGTTAAAATACATTTGGTATTTGTATTAACCTGAGAGAGAGAACTAAAGTGAACTAAAGTGAACTTATACTTGATAACCCTCGGCCACACATCACTTAACTAAAAAGGCTATTGTGTTATCTCACCTTACTACAATCAACTTGTGAAAGCAGGCAACGGTACACCGGACCTGACGTGAGATAGCAGTTCGCGCCTTAATCAAAACACAAAAAAAACACTTAAAAATCGCTAACAACAATGTAAATTTGTTTCAAAATATATATACGAATACACATAAAATAAAGTAGATTTCTATAGAAATATATATACAAAATACATTTGAAATTATGAAAATACGTATAAAAATATATATATACAAAATACATATCAAATAATGTAAATTCGTGTCAAAATAAATAAACAAAATATCATGAAAAGAATGTGTATTTGTATGAAAATAGATAATAGATAATAAATTTGTATAAAATATATATGCAAGATACACATTAAATAATGTAAATATGTATAAAAAAGTATATACAAAAAACAAATAGAATAATGTAACATCGTATCAAAATAAATACGCCGAATATTAATAAAATAATGTAAATTTGTATGAAAATAAAGATGCAAAATTCCCATAAAATAGCGCATTTCTTATAAAAATATATATACCAAAATACACATAAAATATTTAAATTTGCATTGAAATAAATATACAAAATGCACATACAATAAGGTAAATTTGTATTGAAAGAGATATGCAAAAATACATATAAAACAATGTAAATTTGTTTCAAAATATATATACGAATACAAATAGAAAAACGTAGATTTCTATAAAATATATATACAAAATACACATAAAATTAAGTAAATACGTATAAAAAAATGTATACAAAATACACATAAAATAATGTAATTTCGAATTAAAATAAATGTAAATTTGAATGAAAATATAAAAACAAATACACTTAAAATAACGTAAATTTGTATAAAGTATATATGCAAGATACACATTAAATAATGTAAATGTGTATAAAAAAATATATACAAAAAACAAATAGAATAATGTAAAATCGTATGAAAATAAATAAACAGAATATCAATAAAATAATGTAAATTTGTATGAAAATAAAGATGCAAAATTCCCAAAAATTATCGCATTTTTTATAAAAATATATATACCAAAATACACATACAATATTTAAATTTGTATTAAAATAAATATACAAAATGCATATACAGTAAGGTAAATTTGTATTAAAAGAGATATTCAATAATACATATAAAACAATATAAAATTGTTTCAAAATATATATACGAATACACATAAAATAAAGTAGATTTCTATAGAAATACATATACAAAATACATATGAAATTATGTAAATACGTATAAAAATATATATACAAAATATATTTCAAATAATGTAAATTCGTGTCAAAATAAATAAACAAAATATCATGAAAAGAATGTGTATTTGTATGGAAATAGATAATAGATAATAAATTTGTATAAAATATATATGCAAGATACACATTAAATAATGTAAATATGTATAAAAAAGTATAAACAAAAAACAAATAGAATAATGTAAAATTGTATCAAAATAAATACACCGAATATTAATAAAATAATGTAAATTTGTATGAAAATAAAGATGCAAAATTCCCATAAAATAGCGCATTTCTTATAAAAATATTTATACCAAAATACACATAAAATTTTAAAATTTGTATTGAAATAAATATAAAAAATGCATATACAATAAGGTAAATTTGTATTGAAAGAGATATGCAAAAATTCATATAAAACAATGTAAATTTGTTTCAAAATACGAATACAAATAAAAAAACATAGATTTCTATAAAAATATATATACAAAATACACATAAAATTAAGTAAATACGTATAAAAAAATGTATTCAAAATACACATAAAATAATGTAAATTTGTATTGAAATACATATACAAAAAACACATAAAATAACCTAAGTTTGTATAAAACTATATACAAAAATACACAAAAATAATTTAAATTTGTATGAAAATAAATATACAAAATACACATAAAATTTGGTAAATTTGTATTGAAATACATATACAAAATACACATAAAATAATGGAAATTTGAATGAAAATATATAAACATATACACTTAAAATAACGTAAATTTGTATCAAATATATATACAAAATACTAATTAAATAATGTAAATATGTATAAAAAAATATATACAAAACACAAATAGAATAATGTAAAATCGTATCAACAATAAATACACAGAATATTAATAAAATAATGTAAATTTGTATGAAAATAAAGATGCAAAATAGCCATAAAATAACGCATTTTTTATAAAAATATATATACCAAAATACACATAAAATATTAAAATTTGTATTAAAATAAATATAAAAAATGCACAAACTATAAGGTAAATTTGTATTGAAATAGATATGCAAAATACATATAAAACAATGTAAATTTGTTTCAAAATATATATACGAATACACATAAAATAACGTAGATTTCTATAAACATATATACAAAATACACATAAAATGAAGTAAATACGTATAAAAAAATGAATACAAAAAATACATAAAAATCGTATCAAAATAAATAAACAAAATACCAGTAAAAGAATGTGTATTTGTAGAAATATATATATACAAAATACACATAAAATATCGTAAATTTGTATAAAACTATATACAAAAATACACAGAAGTAATTAAATTTGTATGAAAATATATATACAAAATACAGCTAAAATAAGCTAAATTTGATTTGAAATGTACATACAAAATTCACATAAAATTAGGTAAATTTGTATTGAAATACATATACAAAATACACATCAAATAATGTAAATTTGATTGAAAATATATAAACAAATACACTTAAAATAACGTAAATTTGTATAAAATATATATGCAAGATACACATTAAATAATGTAAATGTGTATAAAAAAATTTATACAAAAAACAAATAGAATAATGTAAAATCGTATCAAAATAAATACACAGAATATCAATAAAATAATGTAAATTTGTATGAAAATAAAGATGCAAAATTCCCAAAAATTATCGTTTTTTTTATAAAAATATATTTACCAAAATACACATAAAATATTTAAATTTGTATTGAAATAAATATACAAAATGCATATACAGTAAGGTAAATTTGTATTGAAAGAGATATTCAAAAATACATATAAAACAATGTAAATTTGTTTCAAAATATATATACGAATACACATAAAATAAAGTAGATTTCTATAGAAATATATATACAAAATACATATGAAATTATGTAAATACGTATAAAAATACATATACAAAATACATATCAAATAATGTAAATTCGTGTCAAAATAAATAAACAAAATATCATGAAAAGAATGTGTATTTGTATGAAAATAGATAATAGATAATAAATTTGTATAAAATATATATGCAAGATACACATTAAATAATGTAAATATGTATAAAAAAGTATATACAAAAAACAAATAGAATAATGTAACATTGTATCAAAATAAATACACCGAATATTAATAAAATAATGTAAATTTGTATGAAAATAAAGATGCAAAATTCCCATAAAATAGCGCATTTCTTATAAAAATATATATACCAAAATACACATAAATTTCTTAAATTTGTATTGAAATAAATATACAAAATTCATATACAATAAGGTAAATTTGTATTGAAAGAGATATGCAAAAATACATATAAAACAATGTAAATTTGTTTCAAAATATATATACGAATACAAATAAAAAAACGTAGATTTCTATAAAAATATGTATACAAAATACACATAAAATTAAGTAAATACGTATAAAAAAATATATTCAAAATACACATAAAATAATGTAATTTCGAATTAAAATAAATGTAAATTTGAATGAAAATATAAAAACAAATACACTTAAAATAACGTAAATTTGTATAAAATATATATGCAAGATACACATTAAATAATGTAAATGTGTATAAAAAAATATATAAAAAAAACAAATAGAATAATGTAAAATCGTATGAAAATAAATACACAGAATATCAATAAAATAATGCAAATTTGTATGAAAATAAAGATGCAAAATTCCCAAAAATTATCTCATTTTTTATAAAAATATATATACCAAAATACACATAAAATATTTAAATTTGTATTGAAATAAATATACAAAATGCATATACAGTAAGGTAAATTTTGTATTAAAAGAGATATTCAAAAATACATGTAAAACAATGTAAATTTGTTTCAAAATATATATACGAATACACATAAAATAAAGTAGATTTCTATAGAAATATATATACAAAATACATATGAAATTATGTAAATACGTATAAAAATATATATACAAAATGCATATCAAATAATGTAAATTCGTGTCAAAATAAATAAACAAAATATCATGAAAAGAATGTGTATTTGTATGAAAATAGATAATAGATAATAAATTTGTATCAAATATATATGCAAGATACACATTAAATAATGTAAATATGTATAAAAAAGTATATACAAAAAAAACAAATAGAATAATGTAAAATCGTATCAAAATAAATACACCGAATATTAATAAAATAATGTAAATTTGTATGAAAATAAAGATGCAAAATTCCCATAAAATAGCGCATTTCTTATAAAAATATATATACCAAAATACACATAAATTTTTTTAATTTGTATTGAAATAAATATACAAAATGCATATACAATAAGGTAAATTTGTATTGAAAGAGATATGGAAAAATACATATAAAACATTGTATTTTTTTTTCAAAATATATATACGAATACAAATAAAAAAACGTAGATTTCTATAAAAATATATATACAAAATACACATAAAATTAAGTAAATACGTATAAAAAAATGTATTCAAAATACACATAAAATAATGTAAATTCGAAATAAAATAAATAAACAAAATACCAATAAAAGAATGTGTATTTGGATAAATATAAATATACAAAATACACATACAAAATAAACATAAAATAAGGTAGATTTGTAATAAAATATATGTACAAAATACACATACAATAATGTAAATTTATATGAAAATATATATACAAATACACATAAAATACCATGAATTTGTATAAAAATATATATCCAAAATAAATATTAAATAATGTAAGAGCGTATAAAAATATATATACAAAGTACATATAAAATGAAAATTAAGATGCAAAATACCTATTATTGAATATATAATTTTATACAAATTCATGGTATTTTATGTGTATTTGTATATATATTTTCATATAAATTTACATTATTTTATGTGTATTTTGTACATATATTTCATTACAAATTTACCTTATTTTATATTTATTTTGTATGTGTATTTTGTACATTTATATTTATACCAATACACATTCTTTTATTGGTATTTTGTATTTTTATTTTGTTTTGAATTTACATTATTTTGTGTATTTTTTTTACATTTTTTTATACGTATTTACTTAATTTTATGTGTATTTTGTATATATATTTTTATAGAAATCTACGTTATTTTATGTGTATTCGTATATATATTTTGAAACAGTTTTACATTGTTTTATATGTATTTTTGCATATCTCTTTCAATAGAAGTTTACCTTATTGTATGTGCATTTTGTATATTTATTTCAATACAAATTAAAATATTTTATGTGTATTTTGGTATATATATTTTTATTAGAATAAACAAAATATCAATAAAATAATGTAAATTTGTATGAGAAAACATATACAAATACATATAAAATAACGCTAATTTCTATAAAAATATATGTCCAAAAATGAACATAAAATAAAGTAACTTTGGATAAAAATATATATATATACAAAACACATATTAAATAATGTAAATGAGTACGTAAAATAACCCAAATTTGTATAAAACTATATACAAAAATACACAAAAATAATTTAAATTTGTCTGAAAAGAAATATACAAAATACACATAAAATTAGGTTAATTTGTATTGAAATACATATACAAAATACACATAAAATAATGTAAATTTTAAAGAAAATATATAAACAAATACACATATAATAACGTAAAATTATATGAAATATATATACAAAATACACATTAAATAATGTAAATATGTATAAAAAAATATATACAAAACACAAATAGAATAATGTAAAATCGTATCAAAATATATACACAGAATATCAATAAAATAATGTAAATTTGTATGAAAATTAAGATGCAAAATACCTATAAAATAACACATTATTGAAATATATATGGAAAATACATATAAAATAATGTAAATTTGTTTCAAAATATATATACGAATACACATTAAATAACGTAGATTTCTATAAAAATACATATACAAAATACACATAAAATTAAGTAAATACGTATAAAAAAATGTATACAAAATACACATAAAATTATGTAAATTCGTATAAATGTAAATAAACAATATACCAATAAAAGAATGTGTATTTGTATAAATGTAAATATACAAAATGCACATAAAATAAGGTAAATTTATATAAAACTATATACATAAAATAACGCAAATTTCTATAAAAATATATGTACAAAAATGAACATTAAATAAATTTGCATAAAAATATATATACAAAACACACATTAGATAATGTAAATGAGTATAAAAATATGTATACAAAATAAATATGAAATAATCTAAATTCGTATCGAATTAAATTAAGAAATACCAATAAAATAATGTAATTTTGGATGAAAATATATATACAGAATACACATAAAATAACCTAAATACAAATACAAATATACACATAAAATAATTTAATATTGAATGAAATAAATATACAAAATAAACATAAAATAAGGTAAATTTGTAATGAAATATATGAAAAAATACACATAAAATAATATAAATTTGTGTGAAAATATATATACAAATACACATTAAATAACATGAATTTGTATAAAATTTGTATCAAAATATATACTTATACACACAATAAAATAACGTATTTTTTTATGAAAATGTATATACATAATACACATAAAATAATTTAAATACGTAGAAAAATATATATACAAAAAACACATAAAATAATGTAAATATGTATGAAAATATATAAACAAATACACATAAAATAATGTAAATTTGGATAAAATATATATACAAAATGAACATTAAATAATGTAAATATATATAAAAAAAATATATACAAAAAACACATAGAATAATGTTAAATCGTATCAAAATAAATAAAGAGAATATCAATAAAATAATGTAAATTTGTATGAAAATAAAGATGCAAAATATCCATATAATAACGCATATTTGCATAAAAACATATATGCAAAAATACATATAAAATAATTAAATTTGTATTAAAATAAATATACAAAATGCACGTACAATAAAGTAAATTTGTATTGAAATAGATATGCAAAATACACATTAATAATGTAAATTTGTATCAAAATATATATACGAATACTCATAAAATAGAGTAAATTTCTATGAAAATATACATACAAAATAGATATACAAAATACACATATAACTAGTTAAATTTGTATTTAAATACATGTACAAAAAAACACATAAAATAATGTAGATTTGTATGAAATGAAAACAAATACATTTTATATAAAATATATATACAAAATACACATAGAATAATGTAAAAACATATCAAAATAAATACACAGAATATCAATAAAATAATGTAAATTTGTATGAAAATAAAGATGCAAAATACCCATATATTTTTATAAAAATACATATACAAAAATACACATAGATTAATCAAATTTGTATTAAAATTAATATACAAAATGTACATACATTAAGGTAAATTTGTATTGAAAAAATATACAAAATACACATAAAACAATGTAAATTTGTTTCAAAATATATATACGAATACACATAAAATAACGCAGATTTCTATAGAAATATATATACAAAATACACTTGAAATAATGTAAATACGTATAAAAATATATATACAAAATACACATTAAATAATGTTAATTCCTGTCAAAATAAATAAACAAAATATCATAAAAAGAATGTGTATTTGTATGAAAATAGATATACAAAATACACATAAAATAATCTAAATTTGTATAAAACTATATACAAAAATACACAAAAATAATTTAAACTTGTATGAAAATAAATATACAAAAAACATATAAAAATAGGTAAATTTGTATTGAAATACATATACAAAAAAAAACATTAAATAATGTAAATATGTATAAAAAATATATACAAAACACAAATAAAATAATGTAAAATCGTATCAAAATAAATACAGAAAATATTAATAAAATAATGTAAATTTGTATAAAAATTAAGATGCAAAATACCCATAAAATAACGCATTTTTTATAAAAATATATATACGAAAAAACATAAAATATTTGATTTTGTATTAAAATAAATAGATATACAAAATACACATAAAATAAGCTAAATTTGAATTGAAATAAACATACAAAATACATAAAATAATGTAAATTTGTATCAAAATACCTATATAAATACACATATAATAACGTAAATTTGTATAAAAATATATAAACAAAATACACATTAAATAATGTAAATACGTATAAAAAAATGTAAAAAATACACAAATAATCATGTAATTCGTATCAAAATAAATAGACAAAATACCAATAAAATAATGTAAATTTATATGAGAAAACATATACAAAATACACATAAATAACGCATATATCAATAAAAATATATATAATATAATATATTTTTATACATAATGTATATTTTGTATATATATATTTTATCCAAATTTACGTGATTTTATATGTATTTGTTTATATATTTTCATACAAATTTACATTATTTTATGTGAGTTTTGTATATGTATTTCAATACAAATTTGCCTTACTTTATGTATAAAAATGTATAAAAAAATATATACAAAACACAAATAGAATAATGTAAAATAGTATCAAAATAAATACACAGAATATTAAGAAAATAATGTAAATTTGTATGAAAATAAAGATGCAAAATACCCATAAAACAACGCATTTTTTATAAAAAATATTTATACCAAAATACTCATAAAATATTTAAATTTGTATTACAATAAATATACAAAATGCACATACAATAAGGTAAATTTGTATTGAAATAGATATGCAAAATACACATAAAACAATGTAAATTTGTTTCAAAATATATATACGAATACACAAAATAACGTAGATTTCTATAAAAATATATATACAAAATACATATAAAATGAAGTAAATACGTATAAGAAAATGTATACAAAATACACATAAAATAATGTAAATTCGTATCAAAATAAATAAACTAAATGCCAATAAAAGAATGTTTACTTGTATAAATATAAATATACAAAATACACATAAAATAACGTAAAATTAAGTAAAACTATATACAAAAATAAACAAAAATAATTAAATTTGTATGAAAATAGATATACAAAAGACACATAAAATAAGCTAAATTTGAATTGAAATAAATATAGAAAATACATAAAATAATGTAAATTTGTATCAAAATATATATTCAAATACACATATAATAACGTAAATTTGTATAAAAATATATAAACAAAATACACATTAAATAATGTAAATACGTATAAAAGATATGTACGTAATGTAAAAATTTATAAAATTAAAGATGCAAAATACCCATAAAATAACTCATATTTAAAAAAAATATATACAAAAATACACATTAAATAATTGAATTTGTGTTAAAATAAATATACAAAATACACATACAATAAGGTAGATTTTTATTGAAATAGATATGCAAAAAACACATAAAATAATGAAATTTTTTTATCAAAATAGATATGCAAAAAACACATAAAATAATGAAATTTTTTTATCAAAATATATACGAATACACACAATAAAGTTACGTAAATTTTTATGAAAAAATATATACAAAATACACATAAAATAAAGTAAATACATAGAAAAATATATATACAAAATACACATAAAATAATGTAAATTCGTATCAAAATAAATAAACAAAATACATATACAAAAATACACATAGAATAATTAAATTTGTATTATTTTATATGTACTTTGTATATATATTTTTATACGCATTTACATTATTTAACATTTATTTAATTTAATTACTTCTGTGTATTTTTGTATATAGTTTAATACAAATTTACGATATTTTATGTGTTTTTTTGTATATTTATATTTATACAAATACACATTCTTTTATTGGTATTTTGTTTATTTATTTTGATACGATTTTACATTATTCTATGTGTATTTTGTATTCATTTTTTTATACGTGTTTATTTCATTTTATATGTATTTTGTATATATTTTTTATAGAAATCTACGTTATTTTATGTGTATTCGTATATATATTTTGAAACAAATTTACATTGTTTTATATGTATTTTGCAAATCTATTTCAATACAAACTTACAAAAATGCACATAAAATAAAGTAAATTTGCATTAAAATATATATACAAAACACACATTAAATAATGTAAATGCGTACATAAAATAACCTAAATTTGTATAAAACTATATACAAAAATACTCAAAAATAATCAAAATTTGTATGAAGAGAAATATACAAAATACACATAAAATTAGATAAATTTGTATTGAAGTACATATACAAAGTACACATAAAATAATGTAAATTTGAATGAAAATATATAAACAAATAAACTTAAATAACGTAAATTTGTATAAAATATATATGCAAGATACACATTAATTAATGTAAATGTGTATAAAAAAAATATAAACAAAAAATAAATAGAATAATGTAAAATCGTATCAAAATAAATACAGAGAATATCAACAAAATAATGTAAATTTGTATGAAAAGAAAGATGCAAAATTCCCATAAAATAGCGCATTTTTTCTAAAAATATATACCAAAATACACATAAAATATTTAAATTTGTATTGAAATAAATATACAAAATGCATATACAGTAAGGTAAATTTGTATTGAAAGAGATATTCAAAAATACATATAAAACAATGTAAATTTTTTCAAAATATATATACGAATACACATAAAATAACGTAGATTTCTATAGAAATATATTTACAAAATACACATGAAATTATGTAAATACGTATAAAAATATATATACAAAATACATATTAAGTAATGTAAATTCGTGTCAAAATAAATAAACAAAATATCATGAAAAGAATGTGTATTTGTATGAAAATAAATAATAGATAATAAATTTGTATGAAATATATATGCAAGATACACATTAAATAATGTAAATATGTATAAAAATATATATATACAAAAAACAAATAGAATAATGTAAAATCGTATCAAAATAAATACACCGAATATTAATAAAATAATGTAAATTTGAATGAAAATAAAGATGCAGAATTCCCATCAAATAGCGCATTTCTTATAAAAATATATATACCAAAATACACATATAATATTTAAATTTGTATTGAAATAAATATACAAAATGCACATACAATAAGGTAAACTTCTATTGAAAGAGATATGCAAAAATACATATAAAACAATGTAAATTTGTTTCAAAATATATATACGAATAAAATAACGCAGATTTCTATAAAAATATATATAGAAAATACACATAAAATTAAGTAAATACGTATAAAAAAATGTAAACAAAATACACATAAAATAATGTAAATTCGAATCAAAATAAATAAACAAAATACCAATAAAAGAATGTGTATTTGTATAAATATAAATGTACAAAATACACATACAAAATAAACATTAAATTAGATAAATTTGTAATGAAATATATGTACAAAATACACATAAAATAATGTAAATTTATATGAAAATATATATACAAATACACATAAAATAACATGAATTTGTATAAAATTATATATTCAAAATAAATGTTAAATAATGTAAATGCGTATAAAAATATATATACAAAGTACATATAAAATAATACAAATTTAATTATTCTATGTGTATTTTTGTATATGTATTTTCATAAAAAAATGCTTTATTTTATGAGTATTTTGTATCTTTATTTTCATACAAATTTACTTTATTTTATTGATATTCTGTGTATTTATTTTGATACGATTTTACATTATTCTATGTATATTTTGTATATATATTTCATACAAATGAACGTTATTTTATGTGAATTTGTTTTCATTTCATACAAATTTACATTATTTCATGTGTATTTTGTACTTGTATTTAAATGCAAATTTAACTAATTATTTGTGTATTATGTATATCTATTTTCATACAAATCGAAATTAATTTTGTGTATTTTAGTATATATTTTTATTCAAATTTTCGTAATTTTATGTGTCTTTTGTATATTTATTTTCCTACAAATATACGTTCTTTTATCGGAATTTTGTTTATTTATTTTGATACGAATTTTCATTATTTTAGATGTATGTGATATATATATTTTTATACTTATTTACATAATTTTATATGTATTTTGAATATATATTTTCATAGAAATTTACTCTATTTTATGTGTATTCGTATATATATTTTGATACAAATTTACATTATTTATGTGTATTTCGCATATCTATTTCAATACAAATTTTCTTTATTGTATGTGCCTTTTGTATATTTATTTTGATACAAATTTAACTATTTTATGTGTATTTTTGTATATATATTTTTAAACAAATATGCGTTATTATATGGGTATTTTGCTTCTTTATTTTCATACAAATTTACATTATTTTATTGATAGTCTGTTTATTTATTTTGATACGATTTTACGTTATTCTCTGTATTTTGTATATATATTTTTAGACATATTTACATTATTTAATGTATATTTTGTACATATATTTTATGGAAATTTACGTTATCTTATGTGTATTTGTTTATATAGTTTCATACAAATTTACATTATTTAATGTGTATTTTGTATATGTATTTCAATAAAAATTTGCCTAATTTCATGTGTATTTTGCATATCTATTTTCAAACAAATTTAAATTATTTTTGTGTATTTTTGTATATATTTTTATACAAATTTTTGTTATTTTATTTGTATTTTGTATATATATTTTCCTACAAATATACATTCTTTTAGAGGAAATTTTGTTTATTTATTTTGATACGAATTTACATTATTTTATGTGTATTTTGTATATATATATTTTTCTATGTATTTACATTATTTTATGTGTATTTTGTATATATATTTTCATAAAAAATTACGTAATTTTATTGTGTATTCGTATATATTTTGATAAAAAAATTCATTATTTTATGTGTTTTTTGCATATCTATTTCATTAAAAATCTACCTTATTGTATGTGTATTTTGTATATTTATTTTAATACAAATTCAATTATTTTATGTGTATTTTTGTATATATATTTTTTTAAATATGAGTTATTTTATGGGTATTTTGCATCTTTAATTATATAAATTTTTACATTACGTACATATCTTTTATACGTATTTACATTATTTAATGTGTATTTTGTTTATATATTTTTATACAAATTTACGTTATTATATGTGTATTTGAATATATATTTTGATACAAATTTACATTATTTTATGTATTTTCTATTTTCATTTCAATTCAAATTTAGCTTATTTTATGTGTCTTTTGTATATCTATTTTCATACAAATTTAATTATTTTTGTTTATTTTTGTATATAGTTTTATACAATTTTACGTTATTTTATGTGTATTTTGTATATTTATATTTATACAAGCAAACATTCTTTTATTGGCATTTAGTTTATTTATTTTGATACGAATTTACATTATTTTATGTGTATTTTGTATACATTTTCTTATACGTATTTACTTCATTTTATGTGTATTTTGTATATATATTTTTATAGAAATCAACGTTATTTTATATGTATTCGTATATATATTTTGAAACGAATTTACATTATTTTATGTGTATTTTGCATATCTATTTCAATACAAATTTACCTTATTGTATGTGCATTTTGTATATTTATTGTAATACAAATTTAAATATTTTATGTGTATTTTGGTATATATATTTTCATAAAAACTGCGTTGTTTTATGGGTATTTTGCATCTTTATTTTCATACAAATTTACATTATTTTATTAATATTCTGTGTATTTATTTTGATACTATTTTACATTATTCTATTTGTGTTTTGTATATATTTTTTTATACATATTTACATTATTTAATGTGTATTTTCCATATATATTTCATAAAAATTTACATTATTTTAAGTGTATTTGTTTAATATTTTCATTCAAATTTACATTATTTTATGTGTATTTTGTATATGTATTTCAATAGAAATTTAACTAGTTTTATGTGTATTTTGTATATATATTTTTATACAAATTTAAATTATTTTTGTGTATTTTTTGAATAGAGTTTTATACAAATTTACAATATTTTATGTGTATTTTGTATATCTATTTTCATACAAATACACATTCTTTTATTGATATTTTGTTTATTTATTTTGATGCGAATTTACATTATTTAATGTGTATTGTGTATATATATTTTTATACGTATTTACGTCATTTCATGTGTATTTTGCATATATATTTCTATAGAAATATACGTTATTTTATGTGTATTCGTATATATATTTTGAAAAAAATATACATTGTTTTATGTGCATTTTGTATATTTTTTCAATACAAATTTACCTTATTGTACGTGCATTTTGTATATTAATTTTAATACAAATTTAATTATTATTTGTGTATTCTTGTATATGTATTTTTAAAAAAATATGCTTTATTTTATGGGTATTTTGCATCTTTATTTTCATACAAAATTACATTATTTTATTGATATTCTGTGTATTTATTTTGATACGATTTTACATTATTCTATGTATATTTTGTATATCTATTTTATACAAATGTACGTTATTTTATGTGAATTTGTTTTCATTTCATACAAATTTACATTATTTTATGTGTATTTTGTACATGTATTTAGATACAAATCTAAATAATTATATGTGTATTTTGTATATTTCTTTTCATACAAATTGAAATTTATTTGTTTTTTTGTATATATTTTTATTCAAATTTTCGTATTTCTATGTGTATTTTGTATATTTATTTTCCTAGAAATATACGTTCTTTGATCGGAATTTGGTTTATTTATTTTGATTCGAATTTTCATTTTTTTAGGTGTATTTGATATATATATTTTTATACTTATTTACATAATTTTATATGTATTTTGAATATATATTTTCATAGAAATTTACTCTATATGTATATACAAAAAAACACAAAAATAGTTTAAATTTGTATGAAAATAAATGTACAAAATACTCATAAAATTTGGTAAATTTGTATTGAAATACATATACAAAATACGCTTAAAATAATGTAAATTTGAATGTAATTATATAAACAAAAACACTTAAAATGACGTTACTTTGTATAAAATATATATAAAAGCACATTAAATAATGATAATATGTATAAAAAAATATATACAAAACACAAAGAGTATAATATAAAATCGTATCAAAATATATACACAGAATATTAATAAAATAATATACATTTGTATTAAAACTAAGATGCAAAATACCTATAAAATAACGATTTTTTTATAAAATTATATATACCAAAATACACATAAAATATTTGAATTTGTATTAAAATAAATATAGAAAATACACATACAATAAGGTAAATTTGTATTGAAATAGATATGCAAAAAACACATAAAACAATGTAAATTTGTTTCAAAATACATATACGAATACACATAAAATAACGTAGATTTCTATAAATATATATATACAAAATACACATAAAATTAAGTAAATACGAATCAAAAATGTATACAAAATACACATAAAATAATGTAAATTCGTATAAATATAAATAAACAAAATACTAATAGGAGAAAGTGTATTTGTATAAATATAAATATACAAAATGCACATAAAATAACGTAAATTTGTATAAAACTATATACAAAAATACACAGAAGTAATTAAATTTGTATGAAAATAGATATACAAAATACACACAAAATAAGCTAAATTTGAATTGAAATATATATACAAAATACATAAAATAAAGTAAATTTGTTTCAAAATATTTTTAACAAATACATATAATAACGTAAATTTGTAAAAAATATATAAACAAAATACACATTAAGTAATGTAAATATAATAAAATATTTACAAAATACACCAATAATCAAGTCATTCGTATCAAAATAAATAAACAAAAAACTAATTAAATAATGTAAATTTGTATGAGAAAACATATACAAAATACACATAAAATAACGTTTTAAGTTTCTATAAAAATATATGTACAAAAATGCACATAAAATTAGTTTGCATAAAAAAATATATACAAAACACACATTAGGTAATGTAAATGAGTATAAAAATATGTATACAAAATACCTATGAAATAATCTAAATTCGTATCGAGTTAAATTAAGAAAATAACAATAAAATAATGTAATTTTGGATGAAAATATATATTGAAAACACACATAAAATAACCTAAATACAAATCCAAATATACACATTAAATAATTTAAAATTGAATGAAATAAATATACAAAATAAACATAAAATAAGGTAAATTTGTAGTAAAATATATGTAAGAATACACATAAAATAATATAAATTTGTATGAAAATATATATATACAAATACACATAAAATAACATGAATTTGTATAAAATGCTTCAAAATATATACGAATACACACAATAAAATAACGTAAATTTTTATGAAAATGTATATATAAAATACACATAAAATAGTTTAAATACGTAGAAAAATATATATACAAAATACACATAAAATAATGTAAATTCGTAAAAAATTAAATACACAAAATTCCAATAAAAGAATGTATATTTGTAGGAAAGTATATACACAAAAAACAATTAAAATAACTAAAATTTGTATAAAAATATATACAAATATACACAAAAATAATTTAAATTTGTTTGAAAATAGATATGCAAAATACACATAAAGTTAGGCAAATTTGTATTGAAATACATACACAAAACTCTCATGAAATAATATAAAATTTGTATGAAAATATATAAACAAATACATATAAAATCACGTAAATTTGGATAAAATATATATATACAAAATATACATTAAATATTTTAAATATGTATAAAAATATATTATATTATATATATTTTTATTGATATTTGCGTTATTTATGTGTATTTTGTATATGTTTTCTCATAGAAATTTACATTATTTTATTGGTATTTTGTGTAGTTATTTTGATACGAATTACATGATTATTTGTGTATTTTTTACATTTTTTTATACGTATTTACATTATTTAATGTGTATTTTGTTTATATAATTTTATACAAATTTACGTTATTATATGTGTATTTGTATAGGTATTTTGATACAAATTTACATTATTTTATGTATTTTGTATATATATTTCAATTCAAATTTAGCTTATTTTGTGTATTTTGTATATCTATTTATTTTAATACAAAATCAAATATTTTATGTTTTTTCGTATTTATATTTTTATAAAAAATACGTTATTTTATGGGTATTTTGCATCTTAATTTTCATACATATTTACATTATTTTATTAATATTTTCTGTATTTATTTTGATACGATTTTACATTATTTTATTTGTGTTTTGTATATATTTTTTTTATACATATTTACATTATTTATTGTTTTTTTTGTATATATATTTGATACAAATTTACGTTATTTTAAGTCTATATGTTTATATATTTTCATTCAAATTTACATTATTTTACGGTATGGATATTTTGTATATGTATTTCAATACAAATTTAACTATTTTTATATGTTTTTTGTATATTTATTTTCATACAAGTTTAAATGATTTTTGTGTATTTTTGTATATAGTTTTATACAAATTTAGGTTATTTTATGTGTATTTTGTATATCTATTTTCATACAAATACACAGTCTTTTCATGATATTTTGTTTATTTATTTTTACACGAATTAACATTATTTAATGTGTATTTTGTATATATATTTTTATACGTATTTACATTATTTCAAGTGTATTTTCTATATATATTTCTATAGAAATCTGCGCTATTTTATGTGTATTCGTATATATATTTTGAAACAAATTTACATCATTTTATGTGTATTTTGCATATTTTTTCAATACAAATTTACCTTATTGTATGTGCATTTTGTATATTAATTTTAATACAAATTTGATTAATCCATGTGTATTTTTGTATATGTATTTTTATAAAAATATGCTTTATTTTATGGGTATTTTGCATCTTTATTTTCATACAAATTTACATTATTTTATTGATATTCTGTGTATTTATTTTGATATGATTTTACATTATTCTATGTGTATTTTGTATATATATTTTATATAAAATGTATTTGTTTTCATTTCATACAAATCTACATTATTTTATGTGTTTTTTGTACATGTATTTAAATACAAATTTAACTAGTTATATGTGTATTTTGTATATCTATTTTGTATGTATATTTTCATAGAAATTTACTCTATTTTATGAGTATTCGTATATATATTTTGATACAAATTTACATTATTGATGTGTATTTTGCATATCTATTTCAATACAAATTTACTTTATTGTACGTGCATTTTGTATATTTATTTTAATACAAAATTAACTATTTTATATGTATTTTTGTATATATATTTTTATGCAAATATGCGTTATTATATGGATATTTTGCATCTTTATTTTCATACAAATTTACATTATTTTATTGATATTCTCTATATTTATTTTGATACGATTTAACATTATTCTATGTGTATTTTGTATATTTTTTTTTATACATATTTACATTATTTAATGTTCATTTTGTATATATATTTTATCCAAATTTACATTATTTTATGTGTATTTGTTTATTTATTTTTATACAAATTTACTTTATTTTATTTGTTTTTTGTATATATATTTTTCTACGTATTTAAATTATTTTATGTGTATTTTGTATATACATTTTCATAAAAAAATTACGTTATTGTATTGTGTGTATAAGTATATATTTTGATACAAATTTTATACAAATTCATGTTATTTAATGTGTATTTGTATATATATTTTCATACAAATTTATATTATTTTATGTGTATTTTTTCATATATTTCATTACAAATTTACCTTATTTTAAGTTTATTTTGTATATTTATTTCATTCAATTTTAAATTATTTTAGGTGTATACTTGTATTTGTATTTAGGCTATTTTATGTGTATTTTGTATATATATTTTCATCTAAAATTACATTATTTTATTGATATTTTCTTAATTTAATTCGATACGAATTTAGATTATTTCATAGGTATTTTGTATACATATTTTTATACTCATTTACATTATGTAAAGTGTGTTTTGTGTATATATTTTTATGCAAATTTATTTTATGTTCATTTTTGTACATATATTTTTATAGAAATTTGCGTTATTTTATGTATATAGTTTTATATAAATTTACTCTATTTTATGTGCATTTTGTATATTTATATTTATACAAATTTAAATTATTTTGTGTATTTTGTATATAGTTTTATACAAATTTAGGTTATTTATGTACGCATTTACAATATTTAATGTGAGTTTTGTATATATATTATTATCCAAAGTTAATATATTTTACGTACTATTTTGGAGATATATTTATATTGAAATTAGAAATATTTTATATTTATTTTTATATGTTTTCTCATACAAATTTAAATTATATTATTGATAGTTTGTTTATTTAGTTTGATACGAATTACATGATTATATGTTGATTTTGTAAATATTTTTATACGTATTTACATTACTTAATGTATTTTGTTTATATTTTTAAACAAATTTACGTTATTATATGTATTTTTATAAATATTTTGATACAAATTTACATTATTTTATGTATTTTCTATATACATTTCAATTCAAATTTAGCTTATTTTATCTGTATTTTGTATATCTTTTTTCATACGAATTTAATAACTTCTGTGTATTTTTGTATATAGTTTTATACAAATTTACGTTATTTTATGTGTATTTTGTATATTTATATTTATACAAATACACATTCTTTTATTGGTATTTTGTTTATTTATTTTGATACGAATTTACATTATTTTATGTGTATTTTATATACATTTTCTTATACGTATTTACTTCATTTTATGTGTATTTTGTATATATATTTTTATACAAATCTACGTTATTTTATGTGTATTGGTATATATATTTTGAAACAAATTTACATTGTTTTATATGTATTTTGCATATCTATTTCAATACAGATTTACCTTATTGTATGCGTATTTTGTATATGTATTTTCATACAAATACACATTCTTTTATTGATATTTTAATTATTTATTTTGACACGAATTTACATTATTTAATGTGTATTTTGTATATATATTTTTATACGTATTTACAACATTTCATGTGTATTTTGTATATATATTTCTATAGAAATCTACGTTATTTTATGTGTATTCGTATATATATTTTGAAACAAATCTACATTATTTTATGTGTATTTTGTATATATATTTCATTATAAATTTGCCTTATTTTAAGTTTATTTTTATATCTATTTTCATTCAAATTCAAATCATTTGATGTGTATATATTTATTTGTATTTACGTTTTTTTATGTGTATTTTCTATATATATTTTCATTCAAAACTACATTATTTTATCGGTATTTTGTTCATTTATTTCGATACGAATTTAGATTATTTCATGTGTATTTTCTATACATATATATATAGAGTAAATTTCTATAAAAATATATATTCAAAATACATATAAAATTATGTAAATAAGTATAAAAATATATATATCAAATACACCTAAAAAAAATGAAAATTCGTATCAAAATAAATAAATAAAATTCCGATAAAAGAACGTATATTTGTAGGAAAATAAATATACAAAATACACATAAAATTACGAAAATTTGAATAAAAATATATACAAAAATACACAAAATTAATTTCAATTTGTATGAAAATAGATATTCAAAATACACATATAATTAGTTAAATTTGTATTTAAATACATGTAAAAAATTCACATAAAATAATGTAAATTTGTATGAAATGAAAACAAATTCACATAAAATAACGTATATTGCTATAAAATAGATATCCAAAATATACATAGAATAATGTAAAATCGTATCAAAATAAATACACAGAATATCAATAAAATAATGTAATTTTGTATGAAAATAGAGATACAAAATACCCATAAAATAAAGCATATTTTTTTTAAAATACATATACAAAAATACACATAGAATAGCTATATTTGTATTAAAATTAATATACAAAATGCATGTACAATAAGGTAAATTTGTGTTGAAAAAATATGCAAAATGCACATAAAACAATGTATATTTGTTTAAAAATATATATACGAATACACATAAAATAACGTATATTTCTATAGAAATATATATACAAAATACACATGAAATGTCGTAAATACGTATAAAAATATATATACACAATACACATTAAATAATGTAAATTCGCATCAAAATAAATAAACAAAATATCAATAAAAGAATGTGTATATGTATGAAAATAGATATACAAAATACACTTAAAATATTGTAAATTTGTATAAAACTCTATACAAAACTACACAAAAAATAATTTAAATTTGTATAAAATATATATACAAAATACACATGAAATTAGGTAAATTTCTGTTGAAATACATATACAAAATACACATAAAATAATGTAAATTTCAATAAAAATATATAAACAAATACACTTAAAATAACGAAAATTTGTATGAAATATATATAGAAAATACACATTAAATAATGTAAATATATATAAAAAAAAATATATACAAAACACAAATAGAATAATGTAAAATAGTATCAAAATAAATACACAGAATATTAATAAAATTATGTAAATTTGTATGAAAATAAAGATGCAAAATACCCTTAAAACAACGCATTTTTTATGAAAATATATATGCCAAAAGGCACTTAACATATTTAAATTTGTATTACAATAAATATACAAAATGCACACACAATAAGGTAAATTTGTATTGAAATAGATATGCAAAATACATATAAAACAATGTAAATTTGTTTCAAAATATACATACGAATACACATAAAATAACGTAGATTTCTATAAAATATATATACAAAATACATATAAAATGAAGTAAATACGTATAAGAAAATGTATACAAAATACACATAAAATAATGTAAATTCGTATCAAAATAAATAAACTAAATGCCAATAAAAGAATGTTTACTTGTATAAATATAAATATACAAAATACACATAAAATAACGTAAAATTGTATAAAACTATATACAAAAACAAACAAAAATAATTAAATTTGTATGAAAATAGATATACAAAAGACACATAAAATAAGCTAAATTTGAATTGAAATAAATATAGAAAATACATAAAATAATGTAAATTTGTATCAAAATATATATTCAAATACACATATAATAACGTAAATTTGTATAAAAATATATAAACAAAATACACATTAAATAATGTAAATACGTATAAAAGATAAGTACGTAATGTAAAAATTTATAAAATTAAAGATGCAAAATACCCATAAAATATCTCATATTTAAAAAAAATATATATACAAAAATACACATAAAATAATTAAATTTGTATTCAAATAAATATACAAAATACACATACAATAAGGTAGATTTTTATTGAAATAGATATGCAAAAAACACATCAAATAATGAAAAATTTTATCAAAATATATACGAATACACACAATAAAATTACGTAAATTTTTATGAAAATATATATATACAAAATACTCATAAAATAATGTAAATACATAGAAAAATATATATACAAAATACACATAAAATAATGTAAACTCGTATCAAAATAAATAAACAAAATTTCCTCTAAAAGAATGTATATGTGTAGGAAAATATATATACAAAATACAAAAAAAAATAAAAAATTGTATAAAAATAATACAAAAATACACAAAAATAATTTAAATTTGTTTGAAAATAGATATGCAAAATACAAATGAAATTAGGCAAATTTTTATTGAAATACATATACAAAATACACATAAAATAATGTAAATTTGTATGAAAATATATAAACAAATACACATAAGATAACGTAAATTTCCATAAAATATATGTACAAAATATACATGAAATAATGCAGATATGTCTAAAAATATATATACAAAATACACAGAATAACGTAAAATCGTATCAAAATAAATAAACAGACAATCAATAAAATAATGTAAATTTGTATGAAAATAAAGATGCAAAATACCCATATAATAACGCATATTTGTTTAAAAATATATATACAAAAATACACGTAAAATAATTAAATTTGCATCAAAATAAATATACAAAAGGCACATACAATAAAGAAAATTTGTATTGAAATAGATATGCGAAATACACATAAATAATGTAAATTTGTATCAAAATATATATACGAATACACATAAAATAGAGTAAATTTCTTTGAAAATATATATTCAAAATACATATAAAATTATGTAAATAAGTATAAAAATATATATATCAAATACACCTAAAATAATGAAAACTCGTATCAAAATAAATAAACAAAATTCAGATAAAAGAACGTATATTTGTAGGAAAATAAATATACAAAATTCACATAAAATTACGAAAATTTGAATAAATATATATACTAAAATAAACAAAATTAATTTCAATTTGTATGAAAATAGATATACATAATACACATATAATTAGTTAAATTTGTATTTAAATACATGTAGAAAATACACATAAAATAATGTAAATTTGTATGAAATGAAAACAAATTCACATAATATAACGTTCATTTGTATGAAATATACGTACAAAATATACATAGAATAATGTAAAATCAAATCAAAATAAATACACAGAATATCAATAAAATAAGTTAAATTTGTATGAAAATAAAGATGCAAAATACCCATAAAATAAAGTTTTTTTTATGAAAATACATATACAAAAATACACATAGAATAATGAAATTTGTATTAAAATTAATATTCAAAATGCACGTACAATAAGGTAAATTTATATTGAAAAAATATGCAAAATGCACATAAAACAATGTATATTTGTTTCAAAATATATATACGAATACACATAAAATAACATATATTTCTATAGAAATATATATACAAAATACACATGAAATGACGTAAATACGTATAAAAATATATATACACAATACACATTAAATAATGTGAATTCGCGTCAAAATAAATAAACAAAATATCAATAAAAAATGTGTATTTGTATGAAAATAGATATACAAAATACACATAAAATATTTTAAATTTATATAAAACTCTTTTTATAAAAATATATATACCAAAATAATAAAAATTTTAAATTTGTATTACAATAAATATACAAAATGGACATACAATAAGGTAGATTTATATTGAAATAGATATGCTAAATACATATAAAACAATGTAAATTTGCTTCAAAATATATATACCAATACACATAAAATAACGTAGATTACTATAAAAATATATATACAAAATACACATTAAATGAAGTAAATACGTATAAGAAAATGTATACAAAGTACACATAAAATAATTAGATTTGTACTAAAATAAATATACAAAATACTCATACAATAAGGTAAATCTATATTGAAATAGATATGCAAAATAAACATAAAATAATGTAAATTTGTATCAAATCATATACGAATACACACAATAAAATAACGTAAATTTTTATGAAAATATATATAAAAAATACACATAAAATAATGTAAATACGTAGAAAAATATATATATAAAATACACATAAAATTATGTAAATTCTTATCAAAATAAATGAACAAAATTCCACTAAAAGAATGTATATTTGTAGGAAAATATAAATACAAAATACAAATAAAATAACTAAAATTTGTATAAAAATATATAAAAAATACATAAAAATAATTTAAATTTGTTTGAAAATAGATATGCAAAATACAAATGAAATTAGGCAAATTTTTATTGAAATACATATACAAAATACACATAAAATAATGTAAATTTGTATGAAAATATATAAACAAATACACATAAGATAACGTAGATTTCCATAAAATATATGTACAAAATATACATGAAATAATGTAGATATGTCTAAAAATATATATACAAAATACACAGAATAACGTAAAATCGTATCAAAATAAATAAACAGACAATCAATAAAATAATGTAAATTTGTATGAAAATAAAGATGCAAAATACCCATATAATAACGCATATTTGTTTAAAAATATATATACAAAAATACACGTAAAATAATTAAATTTGCATCAAAATAAATATACAAAAGGCACATACAATAAAGAAAATTTGTATTGAAATAGATATGCGAAATACACATAAATAATGTAAATTTGTATCAAAATATATATACGAATACACATAAAATAGAGTAAATTTCTTTGAAAATATATATTCAAAATACATATAAAATTATGTAAATAAGTATAAAAATATATATATCAAATACACCTAAAATAATGAAAACTCGTATCAAAATAAATAAACAAAATTCAGATAAAAGAACGTATATTTGTAGGAAAATAAATATACAAAATTCACATAAAATTACGAAAATTTGAATAAAAATATATACTAAAATAAACAAAATTAATTTCAATTTGTATGAAAATAGATATACATAATACACATATAATTAGTTAAATTTGTATTTAAATACATGTAGAAAATACACATAAAATAATGTAAATTTGTATGAAATGAAAACAAATTCACATAATATAACGTTCATTTATATGAAATATACGTACAAAATATACATAGAATAATGTAAAATCAAATCAAAATAAATACACAGAATATCAATAAAATAAGTTAAATTTGTATGAAAATAAAGATGCAAAATACCCATAAAATAAAGTATTTTTTATGAAAATACATATACAAAAATACACATAGAATAATGAAATTTGTATTAAAATTAATATTCAAAATGCACGTACAATAAGGTAAATTTATATTGAAAAAATATGCAAAATGCACATAAAACAATGTATATTTGTTTCAAAATATATATACGAATACACATAAAATAACATATATTTCTATAGAAATATATATACAAAATACACATGAAATGACGTAAATACGTATAAAAATATATATACACAATACACATTAAATAATGTGAATTCGCGTCAAAATAAATAAACAAAATATCAATAAAAAATGTGTATTTGTATGAAAATAGATATACAAAATACACATAAAATATTTTAAATTTATATAAAACTCTTTTTATAAAAATATATATACCAAAATAATAAAATTTTTAAATTTGTATTACAATAAATATACAAAATGGACATACAATAAGGTAGATTTATATTGAAATAGATATGCTAAATACATATAAAACAATGTAAATTTGCTTCAAAATATATATACCAATACACATAAAATAACGTAGATTACTATAAAAATATATATACAAAATACACATTAAATGAAGTAAATACGTATAAGAAAATGTATACAAAGTACACATAAAATAATTAAATTTGTATTAAAATAAATATACAAAATACTCATACAATAAGGTAAATCTATATTGAAATAGATATGCAAAATAAACATAAAATAATGTAAATTTGTATCAAATCATATACGAATACACACAATAAAATAACGTAAATTTTTATGAAAATATATATAAAAAATACACATAAAATAATGTAAATACGTAGAAAAATATATATATAAAATACACATAAAATTATGTAAATTCTTATCAAAATAAATGAACAAAATTCCACTAAAAGAATGTATATTTGTAGGAAAATATAAATACAAAATACAAATAAAATAACTAAAATTTGTATAAAAATATATAAAAAATACATAAAAATAATTTAAATTTGTTTGAAAATAAATATGCAAAATACACATAAAATTAGGCAAATCTGTATTGGAATACATATACAAATTACACATAAAATATTGTAAATTTGTAAGAAAATATATTAACAAATACACATAAAATAGCGTAAATTTATATAAAATATATATTCAAAATATACATTAAATACTGTAAATGTGTATAAAAATATGCATACAAAATACACATAGAATAATGTAAAATCGTATCAAAATAAATAAACAGAATATCAATAAAATAATGTAAATTTGTGTGAAAATAAAGATACAAAATACCCAAATAATAACGCATATTTTTACAAAAATACACATAAAATAATTAAATTTGTATTAAAATAAGTATACAAAATACTCATACAATATGGTAAATTTGTATTGAAATAGTTATGGAAAATAAACATAAATAATGTAAATTTGTATCAAAATATATATACGAATACCCATAAAATAGAGTAAATTTCTATGAAAATATATATTCAAAACACAAATAAAATGATATAAATAAGTATAAAAATATACATATCAAATACACCTAAAATAATGTAAATTCGTATAAAAATAAATAAACAAAATTACGATAAAAGATGCAAAATACACATTAAATAATGTATATATGTATAAAAAAAATATATACAAAAAACAAATAGAATAATGTGAAATCGTATCAAAATTAATACACCGAATATTAATAAAATAATGTAAATTTGTATGAAAATAAAGATGCAAAATTCCCATCAAATAGCGCATTTCTTATGAAAATATATATACCAAAATACACATAAAATATTTAAATTTGTATTGAAATAAATATACAAAATGCACATACAATAAGGTAAATTTGTATTGAAAGAGATATGCAAAAATACATATAAAACAATGTAAATTTGTTTCAAAATATATATACGAATACACATAAAATAACGTAGATTTCTATAAAAATATATATACAAAATACACATAAAATTAAGTAAATACGTATAAAAATAGATATACAAAATACACAGAATAATGTAAAATTGTTTAAAAAAAAACCAGAATATAAATAAAATAATGTAAATTTGTATGAAAAAAAAATGCAAAATACCCATAAAATAAAGAATATTTTTATAAATATAAATATTCAAAAATACTCTTAGCATAATTAAATTTGTATTAAAATTAATATACAAAATGCATATACAATAAGGTAAATTTGTATTGAAAAAATATGCATTTGTATGTATGTAAATTTATTTCAAAATCTATATACGAATACTCATAAATCAACGTAGATTTCTATAGAAATATATATACAAAATACACATCAAATGATGTAAACACGTATAAAATATATATATATATATATATATATATATATATATATATATATATATATATATATATATATATATATATATATATATATATATATATATATATATATATATATATATATATATATATATATATATAAAACACAATAAATAATGTAAATTCGCGTCAAAGTAAATAAACAATATATCAATAAAAGAATGTGTATTTGTATGAAAATAGATTTACAATATACACATAAAATCACCTAAATTTGTATAAAACTATATACAAAAATACACAAAAATAATTTTAATTTGTATGAAAATAAATATACAAAATACACATAAAATTAGGTAAATTTGTATTGAAATACATTTACAAAATACACATAAAATAATGTAAATTTGAATGAAAATATATAAACAAATACACTTAAAATAACGTAAATTTGTATAAAATATATATAAAAAATACACATTAAATAATGTAAATATGTATAAAAGAATATATACAAAACACAAATAGAATAATATAAAATCGTATCAAAATAAATACACAGAATTTGTATGAAAATTAAGATGCAAAATACCCATAAAATAACGCATTTTTTATAAAAATATTTATTCCAAGACACACATAAAATATCTGAATTTGTACTAAAATAAATATACAAAATGCACATACAATAAGGTAAATTTGTATTGAAATAGATATGCAAAATACATCTAAAACCATGTACATTTTTTAAAAAATATATATACGAATAAACATAAAATAACGTAGATTTCTAGGAATATAAATATACAAAATACACATCAAATGAAGTAAATACGTATAAAAAGAGGTATACAAAATACACATAAAATAATGTAAAGTCGTATCAAAATAAATAAATAAAATACTAATAAAAGAATGTGTATTGTATATATATAAATATACAAAATACAAATAAAAGAACGTAAATTTATATAAAACTATATGCAAAAATACACAAAAGTAATTAAATTTGTGTGAAAATAGATATACAAAATACATGTGTATTTTGTATATTTATTTTCATACAAATTGAAATTAATTTTTTTATTTTTTTTATATATTTTAATAAAAATTTTATTTATTTTATGTGTATTTTTTATATATATTTTTTCTACAAATATACGTTCTTTTATCTGAATTTTGTTTATTGAATTTGAAACGAATTTACCTTATTTTGTATATCTATTTTCATACAAATTAAAATACTTCTGTGTATTTTTGTATATAGTTTTATATAAATTTACGTTATTTTATGTGTATTTTGTATATTTATATTTATACAAATACACATTCTTTTATTGGAATTTTGTATATTTATTTTGATATGAATTTACATTATTTTATGTGTATTTTGTATACATTTTTTTATACGTATTTACTTCATTTTATATGTATTTTGTATACATATTTTTATAGAAATCTACGTTATTTTATGTGTATTCGTATATATATTTTGAAACAAATTTACATTGTTTTATATGTATTTTGCATATCTATTTCAATACAAATTTACCTTATTGTATGTGTTTTTTGTATATTTATTTTAATCCAAATTTTATTTTTTTATGTGTATTTTGGTATTTATATTTTTATAAATAAAAAAAATGCGTTATTTTATGGGTATTTTTATAAATATTTTGATACAAATCTACATTATTTTATGTATTTTGTATATACATTTGAATTCAAATTTAGCTTATTTTATCTGTATTTTGTATATATATTTTCATACGAATTTAATTACATCTGGGTATTTTTGTATATAGTTTTATACAAATTTACGTTATTTTATGTGTATTTTGTATATTTAAATTTATACAAATACACACTTTTATTGGTATTTTGTTTATTTATTTTGATACGATTTTACATTATTTTATGTGTATTTTGTATACATTTTCTTATACGTATTTACTTCATTTTATGTGTATTTTGTATATATATTTTTATACAAATCTACGTTATTTTATGTGTATTCGTATATATATTTTGAAACAAATTTACATTGTTTTATATGTATTTTGCATATCTATTTCAATACAGATTTACCTTATTGTATGTGTATTTTGTATATTTATTTTAATACAAATTAATTTTTTCATGTGTATTTTGGTATATATGTTTTCATAAAAAATGCATTATTTAATGGGTATTTTGCATCTTTATTTTCATACAAATTTACATTGTTTTATTAATATTCTTTGCTTTTATTTTGATACGATTTTACATTATTCTATTTGTGTTTTGTATACATTTTTTTATACATATTTACATTATTTAATGTGTATTTTGTATATTTTAACACAAATTTACGTTATTTTATGCGCATCTGTTAAAATATTTTGATACAAATTTACATTATTTTATGTATTTTGTATATATATTTCAATACAAATTTAGTTTATTTTATGTATATTTTGTATATCTATTTTCATTTGTATCAAAATAAATAAACAAAATAGCAATAAAATAATGTAAATTTGTATGAGAAAACATATACAAATACACATAAAATAACGCAAATTTCAAAAAAAAATATATGTACAAAAATGCACATAAAATAAAGTAAATTTGCAAATTTGTATTGAAATAGATATGCAAAATAGATATAAAACAATGTAAATTTGTTTCAAAATATATATACGAATACACATAATATAACGTAGATTTCTATAAAAATATATACAAAATACACATAAAATTAAATAAATACGTATAAAAAAATGAAAACAAAAAATACATAAAAATCGTATCAAAATAAATAAACAAAATACCAGTAAAAGAATGTGTATTTGTAAAAATATAAATATACACAATACACATAAAATATCGTAAATTTGTATAAAACTATATAAAAAAATACACAGAAGTAATTAAATTTGTATGAAAATATATATACAAAATACAGCTAAAATAAGCTAAATTTGAATTGAAATGTACATACAAAATACATAAAATAATGTAAATATGTATCAAAATATTTATACAAACACATATAATAACGCAGATTTGTTTAAAAATATATAAACAAAATACACATTAAGTAATGTAAATACCAATAAAAAATATGTACAAAATACACATATAATCATGTAATTCGTATCAAAATAAATAAACAAAATAGCAATAAAATAATGTAAATTTGTATGAGAAAACATATACAAATAACGCAAATTTCTATAAAAATATATGTACAAAAATGCACATAAATAAAGTAAATTTGCAAAAAAATATATATACAAAACACACACTAAATAATGTAAATGCGTACATAAAATAACCTAAATTTGTATAAAACTATATACAAAAATACACAAAAATAATTTAAAATTGTTTGAAAAGAAATATACAAAATACACATAAAATTAGGTAAATTTGTATGGAAATACATATACAAAATACACATTAAATAATGTAAATTTGAATGAAAATATATAAACAAATACACTTAAAATAACGTAAATTTGTATAAAATATATATGCAAGATACACATTAAATAATGTAAATATGTATAAAAAATATATATACAAAAAACAAATAGAATAATGTAAAATCGTATCAAAATAAATACACAGAATATCAATAAAATAATGTAAATTTGTATGAAAATAAAGATGCAAAATTCCCCAAAATTATCGCATTTTTTATAAAAATATATTTACCAAAATACACATAAAATATTTAAATTTGTATTGAAATAAATATACAAAATGCATATACAGTAAGGTAAATTTGTATTGAAAGAGATATTCAAAAATACATATAAAACAATGTAAATTTGTTTCAAAATATATATACGAATACACATAAAATAAAGTAGATTTCTATAGAAATATATATACAAAATACATATGAAATTATGTAAATACGTATAAAGATACATATACAAAATACATATCAAATAATGTAAACTCGTGTCAAAATAAATAAACAAAATATCATAAAAAGAATGTGTATTTGTATGAAAATAGATAATAGATAATAAATTTGTATAAAATATATATGCAAGATACACATTAAATAATGTAAATATGTATAAAAAAGTATATACAAAAAACAAATAGAATAATGTAACATCGTATCAAAATAAATACACCGAATATTAATAAAATAATGTAAATTTGTATGAAAATAAAGATGCAAAATTCCCATAAAATAGCGCATTTCTTATAAAAATATATATAACCAAAATACACATAAAATATTTAAATTTGCATTGAAATAAATATACAAAATGCACATACAATAAGGTAGATTTCTATTGAAAGAGATATGCAAAAATACATATAAAACAATGTAAATTTGTTTCAAAATATATATACGAAGACAAATAAAAAAACGTAGATTTCTATAAAAATATATATACAAAATATACATAAAATTAAGTAAATACGTATAAAAAAAGTATACAAAATACACATAAAATAATGTAATTTCGAATTAAAATAAATGTAAATTTGAATGAAAATATAAAAACAAATACACTTAAAATAATGTAAATTTGTATAAAATATAAATGCAAGATACACATTAAATAATGTAAATGTGTATAAAAAAATATATACAAAAAACAAATAGAATAATATAAAATCGTATCAAAATAAATACACAGAATATCAATAAAATAATGTAAATTTGTATGAAAATAAAGATGCAAAATTCCCAAAAATTATCGCATTTTTTATAAAAATATATATACCAAAATACACATAAAATTTTTAAATTTGGATTGAAATAAATATACAAAATGCATATACAGTAAGGTAAATTTGTATTAAAAGAGATATTCAAAAATACATATAAAATAATGTAAATTTGTATGAAAATAAAGATGGAAAATATCCATATAATAACGCATATTTGCATAAAAATATATATATACTAAAATACATATAAAATAATTAAACTTGTATTAAAATAAATATACAAAATGCACGTACAATAAAGTATATTTGTATTGAAATAGATATGCAAAATACACATCAATAATGTAAATTTGTATCAAAATATATATACGAATACTCATAAAATAGAGTAAATTTCTATGAAAATATACATACAAAATAGATATACAAAATACACATATAACTAGTTAAATTTGTATTTAAATACATGTACAAAAAACACATAAAATAATGTAGATTTGTATGAAATGAAAACAAATACATTTTATATAAAATATATATACAAAATACACATAGAATAATGTAAAATCATATCAAAATAAATACACAGAATATCAATAAAATAATGTAAATTTGTATGAAAATAAAGATGCAAAATACCCATAAAATAAAGCATATTTTTATAAAAATACATATACAAAAATACACATAGATTAATCAAATTTGTATTAAAATTAATATACAAAATGCATATACAATAAGGTAAATTTGTATTGAAAAAATATGCAAAATACACATAAAACAATGTAAATTTGTTTCAAAATATATATACGAATACACATAAAATTTATATTTCTCCAAGGTGAACTCAACAGATTATATGACTGGGCGGATAAATGGCAGATGGAGTTCAATGTAGGGAAGTGCAGTATTCTGAGTGTAGGTAGGAACAACCCCTCACATAACTATTGCTTAAATGACACTCTCATAAGTAGGTCTGGGTGCGAGAGGGATTTAGGGGTCTTAGTGAGCTCTGATCTCCGTCCAAGGGCACAATGCATTCAAGCTAGAAATCGAGCTAATAGGGTACTGGGATTTATTTCAAGGAGCGTAAGCAACAGAAGCCCCGAAGTCTTCCTCAAACTATATTTAGCATTAGTTAGACCTCATCTTGACTATGCGGTTCAGTTCTGGTCACCCTACTATAGAATGGATATCAAAATGTTAGAATCGGTGCAGAGGAGGATGACTAAGATGATTCAGGGGTTGAGAAACTTGCCATACGAGGAAAGACTCAAACAGTTAAACTTGCATTCTCTAGAAAGGCGAAGGGTGCGTGGAGACATGATCGAGGTTTATAAATGGATGAAGGGCTTTAATAAGGGAGACATTCATAAGGTTTTGTTGGTAAGAGAACCGGGCAGGACACGAAGTAATGGGTTTAAACTGGATAAATTCAGATTCAACAGGGACATAGGCAAAAATTGGTTTACTAACAGGGTGGTGGATGCGTGGAATAGGCTTAGCAGTCATGTGGTGAGTGCCAATACAATTGTCACATTCAAAAATAGACTAGATAAATTCATGGACAGCGATATTAGGTGGGGTTAGATACACGGGAGCTTAGGGTCAAAGGAGCTGCCTCGTACAGGCCTACCGGCCTCTTGCAGACTCCTGCGTTCTTATGTTCTTATGTTCTTATGTTATATAAATATATATACAAAATACACTTGAAATAATGTAAATACGTATAAAAATATATATACAAAATACATATTAAATAATGTTCATTCGTGTCAAAATAAATAAACAAAATATCATGAAAAGAATGTGTATTTGTATGAAAATAGATATTCAAAATTCATATAAAATAACCTAAATTTGTATAAAACTATATACAAAAATACACAAAAATAATTTAAACTTGTATGAAAATAAATATACAAAAAACATATAAAATTAGGTAAATTTGTATTGAAATACATGTACAAAATACACATAAAATAATGTATATATGAATGAAAATATATAATCATCTAGACTTAAAATAATGTAAATTTGTATCAAATATATATACAAAAAACACATTAAATAATGTAAATATGTATAAAAAAATATATACAAAACACAAATAAAATAATGTAAAATCGTATCAAAATAAATACAGAAAATATTAATAAAATAATGTAAATTTGTATGAAAATTAAGATGCAAAATACACATGAAATAACGCATTTTTATAAAAATATATATACGAAAAAACATAAAATATTTGATTTTGTATTAAAATAAATAGATATACAAAATACACATAAAATAAGCTAAATTTGAATTGAAATATATATACAAAATACATAAAATAATGTAAATTTGTATCAAAATATTTATACAAATACACATATAATAACGTAAATTTGTATAAAAATATATAAACAAAATACACATTAAATAATGTAAATGCGTATAAAAAAAAATGTACAAAATACAGAAATAATCATGTAACTCGTATCAAAATAAATAGACAAAATACCAATAAAATAATGTAAATTTCTATGAGAAAACATATACAAAATACACATAAATAACGCAAATATCAATAAATATATATATATATATATATATATATATATATATATATATATATATATATATATATATATATATATATATATATATATATATATATATATATATATATATATATATTTTTTTTTTTATACATGTTTAAAATATTTAATGTATATTTTGTATATATATTTTATCCAAATTTACGTTATTTTATATGTATTTGTTTATATATTTTCATCCAAATTTACATTATTTTATGTGAGTTTTGTATATGTATTTCAATACAAATCTGCCTAACTTTATGTGTATTTTGCATATCTATTTTCAAACAAATTTTAATTTTTTTGTGTATTTTTGTATATATTTTTATAAAAATTTTAGTTATTTTTTTTTGTATATATATTTTCCTACAAATATACATTCTTTTATTAGAATTTTGTGTATTTAATTTTTTACGAATTTACATTATTGCATATCTCTTTCAATAAAAGTTTACCTTATTGTATGTGCATTTTGTATATTTATTTCAATACAAATTTAAATATTTTTTGTGTATTTTGGTATATATAAATTTTTATAAGAATAAACAAAATATCAATAAAATAATGTAAATTTGTATGAGAAAACATATACAAATACATATAAAATAACGCTAATTTCTATAAAAATATATGTCCAAAAATGAACATAAAATAAAGTAACTTTGGATAATAATATATATACAAAACACACATTAAATAATATAAATGCGTACGTAAAATAGCCTAAATTTGTATAAAATTATATTCAAAAATACACAAAAATAATTTAAATTTGTCTGAAAAGAAATATACAAAATACACATAAAATTAGGTTAATTTGTATTGAAATACATATACAAAATACACATAAAATAATGTAAATTTAAATTAAAATATATAAACAAATACACATATAATAACGTAAATTTGTATCAAATATATATACAAAAAAAACATTAAATAATGTAAATATGTATAAAAAAATATATACAAAACACAAATAAAATAATGTAAAATCGTATCAAAATAAATACAGAAAATATTAATAAAATAATGTAAATTTGTATGAAAATTAAGATGCAAAATACCCATAAAATAACGCATTTTTTATAAAAATATATATACGAAAAAACATAAAATATTTGATTTTGTATTAAAATAAATAGATATACAAAATACACATAAAAAAAAGCTAAATTAAATGAAAAATATAGACAAAATACACATAGAATAATGTAAAATCGTATCAAAATAAATACACAGAATATCAATAAAATAATGTAATTATGTATGAAAATAAAGATGCAAAATACCCATAAAATAAAGCATATTTTTTTAAAAATACATATACAAAAATACACATAGAATAATTAAATTTGTGTTAAAATTAATTTACAAAATGCACGTACAATAAAATAAATTTGTATTGAAAAAATATACAAAATGCACTTTAAAGCGTAAATTTGTTTAAAAATCTATATACGAATACACATAAAATAACGTAGATTTCTCTAGAAATATATATACAAAATACACATGAAATGATGTTAATACGTATAAAAATATATATATAGATATATACAAAATACACATTAAATAATTTAAATTCTCGTCAAAATAAATAAACAAAATATCAATAAAAGAATGTGTATTTGTATGAAAATAGATATACAAAATACTCATAAAATAACCTAAGTTTGTATAAAACTATATACAAAAATACACAAAAATAATTTAAATTTGTATGAAAATAAATATACAAAATACACATAAAATTAGGTAAATTTGTATTGAAATACATATACAAAATACACATAAAATAATGGAAATTTGAATGAAAATATACAAACATATACACTTAAAATAACGTAAATTTGTATCAAATATATATACAAAATACTAATTAAATAATGTAAATATGTATAAAAAAATATATACAAAACACAAATAGAATAATGTAAAATCGTATCAAAATAAATACACAGAATATTAATTAAATAATGTAAATTTGTATGAAAATAAAGATGCAAAATAGCCATAAAATAACGCATTTTGCATAAAAATATATATACCAAAATACACATAAAATATTAAAATTTGTATTAAAATAAATATAAAAAATGCAAATACTGTAAGGTAAATTTGTATTGAAATAGATATGCAATATACATATAAAACAATGTAAATTTGTTTCAAAATATATATACGAATACACATAAAATAGCGTTGATTTCTATAAAAATATATACAAAATACACATAAAACGAAGTAAATACGTATAAAAAAATGAATACAAAATGCACATAAAAATCGCATCAAAATAAATAAACAAAATACCAGTAAAAGAATGCGTATTTGTATAAATATAAATATACAAAATACACATAAAATATCGTAAATTTGAATAAAACTATATACAAAAATACACAGAACAAATACACATTCTTTTATTGGTATTTTGTTTATTTATTTTGTTTCGAATTTATATTATTTTATGTATATTTTGTTTACATTTTTTTATACGTATTTACTTAATTTTATGTGTATTTTGTATATATATTTTTATAGAAATCTACGTTATTTTATGTGTATTCGTATATATATTTTGAAACAAATTTACAAATTTTATATGTATTTTGCATATCTCTTCAACAGAAGTTTACCTTATTGTATGTGCATTTTGTATATTTATTTCAATACAAATTTAAATATTTTATGTGTATTTTGGTATATATTTTTAAGAAATGCGCTATTTGATGGGAATTTTGCATCTTTATTTTATACAAATTTACATTATTTTATTAATATTCGGTGTATTTATTTTGATACGATTTTACATTATTCTATTTGTTTTTGTATATATATTTTATACATATTTACATTATTTAATGTGTATCTTGCATATATATTACTTACAAATTTATTATCTATTATTTATTTTCATACAAATACACATTCTTTTCATGATATTTTATTTATTTATTTTGTCACGAATTTACATTACTTAATATGTATTTTATATATATATATATATATATATATATATATATATATATATATATATATATATATATATATATATATATATATATATATATATATATATATATATATATATATATATATATATATATATATATATATATTTTATATATTACATAATTTCATGTGTATTTTGTATATATATTTCTATAGAAATCTACGTTATTTTATGTGTATTCGTATATATATTTTGAAACAAATTTACACTGTTTTATTTGTATTTTGCGTTTTTTTTCAATACAAATTTACCTTATTGTATGTGTGCATTTTGTATATTAATTTTAGTACAAATTTAATTATTCTATGTGTATTTTTGTATATGTATTTTTATAAAAAAATATGCTTTATCTTATGGGTATTTTGCATCTTTATTTTCATACAAATTTAAATTATTTTATTGATATTCTGTGTACCTATTTTGATACGATTTTACATTATTCTATGTATAACAAAAATAAATACAGAATACACAAAAATAGATATGCAAAATACATATAAACAATGTAAGTTTGTTTCAAAATATATATACGAATACACATGAAATAAGGTAGATTTCTATAAAAATATATATACAAAATACACATAAAATTAAGTTAATACGTATAAAAAAATGTATACAAAATACACATAAAATAATGTAAATTAGTATCAAAATAAATAAACAAAATACCAATAAAAGAATGTGTATTTGTATAAATATATATATATATATTAGAGATGTATCGGATATCCGCATCCGCATCCGCATCCGCGGAACATCCGCATATTTTTTCACATCCGCATCCGCATCCGCATCCGTAGTTGTGATAAACTGAACATCCGCCTCCGCCTCCGCATCCGCATTTGTGGTGAAATATACATCCGCATCCGCATCCGCATCCGCATTCTACAGAGGATGTGTGGATGCGGATGTGTTTTGTGTATTGCACAACCTATAGAGCAGGCATCACCAAATGGCGGACCCCGGTCCGGATCCGGACCGAGCGATGGTTCTGTCCGGACCCGTGACCAATCTGCGGCCGGGTGACAGCGGGGAGGGAGGGTGTGGCGGGTGGCGGGGCGCCGTGCAACGCTGGCGGGTGTCAACAGGCCAGTGAGAGCGTGAACACTCTCAATTTCCTGCAGTAGGAAGGTCAAGCTAATATGCAGGGTGGCAGGTATGACCAAAGGGCGTGGTGGGTATCTGGGTGGCATGCACCTTTCACCATGGTGACGAGGTGGTGGACGGTGGCAGCCAGCAGGCGACACGCGGGCAGTGTATAGTGTGGGGGTGGGACATCTTCAAGAAAAAAAATAAAACTTTAATCAATGCTATGCTTGCACATATTCTTTTTCCTAAAAGAGCCACTTTTTATTCATTTTCTCCTGATGATGTTGACTGTTTTACTTGAAGTGTAGGCCTTTAATTCTTTAGGCTGGGACCTCATTAATTTGAGAGAAAAAAGGTTTTTTTGGCTCTGCTCGCAATTTATTTTATTCTGAGATTTCTGTTTTCTTTAATCTGAAATAAAGGCCTTAAATTTATTTGCCTGGGACTACTTTTATTTAGGGCAAAAGAGCTAGCTGTGCACTCTGTTAAACATTTCCTGCATTGAAAATAGACAATAAATACTGTTGAATCCATATGAAAATGTCGACATAGGCTATAAGACACAAGCTGGACTTCCGTTCGGACCTTTTACTTGGGGGAAATTTTAAGAACTGGACCTCAGTGACTTTTAATTGAATACCCCTGCTATAGAGTATAGAGTAATATATAGACACGCAGTTACAGACTAGCAGAGTAGTAGAGTACTGCCTGGTGCTTACAGACTAGAGTTCAGACAGAGCTTAGAAATGTGGAGTAAATTTATTGATGTGTGTCTAATGAATTAATTATCTAGTAAAACTAAAGCAAATAATATCACGGATTCATTTCCTTTCAAACTTACACAACGTAATGTGTCTAGAATTTAGGGGAAGGTCAGGAGGAGGGGGCGAATTTTACTTAGTGACTATGAAGTAAAAATACTTAGTAAATAAACTGCAAACTGTGAATGGTGGAATGTTAGATACTTAGTAACGACAGATGAGTGAGTCACTGTGTGTGTGTGTGTGTGTGTGTGTGTGTGTGTGTGTGTGTGTGTGTGTGTGTGTGAGGAGGGTGAAGAGGGAGATAGAGAGGAGGCTTATCACCCTTGCTTGTCACCTTCACCCCGATGCCTTACTGCTGGAGAGAGAGAGAGAGAGAGAGAGAGAGAGAGAGAGAGAGAGAGAGAGAGAGAGAGAGAGAGAGAGAGAGAGAGAGAGAGAGAGAGAGAGAGAGAGAGATTGTAATGTGTGTCGTGTGGCTGAGTAATGTCGTACATTGCAGTCTTAGACCTTATTCCCACTTCACACGGTAGAATTCAGTGCTTCTTCCTTAAATACTTTCAATGCGAATGTTTCCATAATTATACAAATAATATTAAAAAAGATATGAACCGGCAGCGCTGAGCTCTTCTTATCGCACGAGTTTTCCTGTTGTCGCCTGTTTCCCCTGATACAGTGAGTTGCCGATGAAAAGATTTTCACAGAGGAAGGGTAATATTAGCTATTGTTTTATCATTATTATTATCATTATTACTGTTATAGAGGGCTTTTCGATGTATTTCTTACTAGAATTTAATGCAATGAAGCATTAGAATAAAGTAATTTTCTTTTCACATTTGCTAAGCATCTCGAAAATTTATAATACTGATCCATAAGTTGTAAACTGGCATTCTGAGCATAGGTCCTACACAGTACACTGGCAGCTAGGTCATCAGTTTGGTAAGAGTTTGCCTTCGAAGGAAGAAGTACTGCTTCTTCCTTGCTTTGCTCCTCGCTGATAATACAGTTTGCCAGTGATGGTTTAAAAGGATATTATAATCAAGTTTACAAAGCCTTATTGTTCTGTGCTGACTGCTACAGCAGCTGAAAAATGGCGTCACATAGCAGTGAAGTGTGCAAATATTTTATGAGCAAGTCAAGTGACCTAGCACAGTGTCTGTTGTGCAAGAAAGATTATTCACGAAAGGGACGTGGAACTACATCTTTGAAAAAACACTTGAAATCAGTGCATAAAGAACAGTTTGAAGAGTTAATGGCAAAAGAGACAAAGAAGTTGGAAGAAAAAATAAATATAGAAAAAACACCTTTGCAAAAAGCAAAGACAGATGCTAAGCAAAGGAATGTTGCTTAGTATTTTCAGAGTGCAAAATTATGGGATGCTTCTAACCCTAAGGCAAAGAAACTGGATAAATGCATTGCAGAAATGTTAGTCATGGATGATTTGCCTTTCAGTCATGTTGAGGACATAGGATTCATGAGACTGATGACTGAAGCTGCTCCACTATACAGTCTAAAGCAGCGAAATTTCTATTCATCAATGATATGTAGTGATATGTATGAGTCTGTTTTCAAGAAAATAAAAGAAATAATTGATGAAGTGAAGCAAGACAACAAACTTTCCTTCACAACTGATGTGTGGTCAGATACCTCAGCAGGTGTCTCATTGCTGAGTTTAACTGCACATACCATAAATAAGGAATTTGAAAGAACAAACTTTGTGCTAGGTGCTGAACCACTGGAAGAACGACATACGGGAGAGTATATTTCCAAAATGTTGGATGATATGCTGATGAAGTGGGACATATCTCGTACAAATGTGCACTGTGTTCTGCGTGATGCTGGAGCAAATATGAAAAAAGCTCTGTTTCTCTCAGGTGTAAATAATTTGGATTGTACTGTGCATAAAATACAGCTGATTGCTAAAACTGGGTTATCATCACATTGTGATATAGAAAACATGATAAAAAAAAACTCGTAGTATTGCTACGCACTTTCATCACTCAACTATGGCACAAGATGAACTTCAAAAGATTCAGGACAGGCTGCAAGTACCTAAACTCTCTGTTATGCATGATACACCCACAAGATGGAATAGCACCTTACACATGCTAAGAGGAACACTAGAAATAAAGGAATCTGTGTGTGTGTGTATGCTGCTACCAACTCCAAAATCAAACAGCCCAGCAATACTGAGTGGTTGATTATGCATAAATGTGTACAAGCCTTACAACCTTATGAAGATATCACAAAAAAACTTAGTGACTCCACATCAACAGCAGCTGAAGTGATTCCACTTGTAAAGTCCTTAAAACACACTCTTCATCATACCACATCAGTAGTTTCTAACCCTGTTGAAGAAACTCATACTTCAGATACAAGCTCTGAAGATGAACCAGGCTCAGGATCAGTGATTGAGTTAAATGAAGACAGACAAGCAACACAGGCAGTAAACTTCATGAAAGAAGCAATGCAGGTTGATGTTGAGAAAAGATTTTCTTGGATTGAAAATGAAGATCTTTACAGAATTGCAACATATATTGACCCAAGATACAAGAGTAAATTTTTTTCTTCATCTCACGTCACTGATCAAGTAAAATCATCACTTGCCAGAGTATGTGAGGAGCTTAGTCAGACGACTATTCTAGAAGAGGAAGATGGAGAACCAAGAAGGAAACGAAGAAGAGATGATATGAGTGAAACACCTACCACCTGTGGAACATTAGATGAAGCAATGACCTCTATTCTTGCCTCCAGCAGTGATGATGAAGCAGAAAACTCATCTGTAGTAACTTTACTCATGAAAGATATTGAGAAATATCACAGAGAGAAAAGAATAAGTGGAACAAGTCAAGATAGTTTGCAATGTTGGAAGACAATGAAGACAGTCTACCTTGATTTGGCAAAGGTAGCTTGCCAGTATCTCTCCTGTCCACCAAGTAGCGTTCCTAGTGAGCAGCTGTTTAGTAGTGCTGGCTTCATATATGACGCTAAGCGCAATCGGCTTTTGCCAGAAAAGGTTGGGGAAAGTGGTCGGTGGGATGCACGACGAGTTGGGTCCACGTCCCGCATCCTGGTAACGCACAAAATGTGTGGCTGAAACTCGTCATAAAACTTTATTGTAACAAAAAGTACTTCCACGTTACTTCCACTAGTATACTCTGGAACTCCCTTCCTGCGTCTGTATTTACGTCTTCCTATGACTTAAATACTTTCAAAGAGAGAAGTATCAACTATTAAGACACCATTCGAACTCATTTGGCAGTATTTTGGTTTTCCCATCTTGTTTTTATTTGTTACGTCTCCTGTCTGCATGGTCTGACACTGAAACAGGCTTTTTTTTTTTGGGGGTCCTCGGTGAGAACGTTTGACGTAAAAACATCCGCATCCGCATCCGCATCCGCGAGGATGTCATATTTTGATATCCCCATCCGCATTTGCATCCGCATTTTAGTAGAGACTGATATCCGCATTCACATTTGCATCCGCAAAATGACATCCGCATATACATCCGCATCCGCGGATGTCTGAAATTCGACATCCGATACATCTCTAATATATATATATATATATATATATATATATATATATATATATATATATATATATATATATATATATATATATATATATATATATATATATATATATATATACAAAATACACATTAAATAATATAAATTTGTTTAAAACTATTCAAAATACACATGAAATGATGTAAATACGTATAAAAATATATATGCAAAATACACATTAAATAATGTAAATTCGCGTCAAAATAAATAAACAAAATATCATTAAAAGAATGTGTATTTGTATGAAAATAGATATACAAAATACACATAAAATAACCTAAATTTGTATCAAACTATATACAAAAATACACAAAAATATTTTAAATTTGTATGAAAATAAATATACAAAATACACATAAAATTAGGTAAATTTGTATTGAAATACATACACAAAAAACACATAAAATAATGTAAATTTGAATGAAAATACATAAACAAATACACTTAAAATAACGTAAATTTGTAAAAAAAATATGTACAAAACACAAATAGAATAATATAAAATCGTATCAAAATAAATACACAGAATATTAATAAAATAATGTAAATTTATATGAAAATAAAGAAGCAAAATACCCATAAAATAACGCATTTTTTTATTTATAAAAATATATATACCAAAATACACATCAAAAAATTTAATTTGTATTAAAATAAATATACAAAAAACACATACAATAAGGTAAATTTGTATTGAAATAGATATGCAAAATACATATAAAACAATGTAAATTTGTTTCAAAATATATATACGAATACACATAAAATAACGTAGATTTCTATAAAAATATATATACAAAATACACATAAAATGAAGTAAATACGTATAAAAAATGTATACAAAAAACACATAAAATAATGTAAACTCGTATCAAAATAAATAAACAAAATACCAATAAAAGAATGTGTATTTGTATAAATATAAATATACAAAATACACATGAAATAACGTAAATTTATATAAAACTATATACAAAAATACACAGAAGTAATTAAATTTGTATGAAAATATATACAAAATACACACAAAATAAGCTAAATTTGAATTGAAATATATATATACAAAATACATGAAATAAAGTAAATTTGTATCAAAATATTTATACAAATACACATAATAATAACGTAAATTTGTATGAAAATATATAAACAAAATACATTAAATAATGTAAATATAAAAATATGTACAAAATACATATAATCATGTAATTCTGTATGAAATAAATAAACAAAATACCAATAAAATAATATAAATTTGTATGAGTAAACGTGTATGTTGCATATTTTTTCAATACAAATTTATCTTATTATATACGCATTTTGTATATTAATTTTAACACAAATTTAATTATTCGATGTGTATTTTTGTATCTGTATTTTTATAAACATATGCTTTATTTTTTGGGTATTTTGCATCTTTATTTTCATACAAATTTACATTATTTTATTGATATTCTGCTCATATATTTTGATACGAATTGACATTATTCTATGTGTATTTTGTATATATTTTTCATACAAATTTACGTAATTTTATGTGTATTTGTTTATATATTTTGACACAAATTTACAATATTTTATGGGTATTTTGTATATACATTTCAAAAGAAATTTACCTAGTTTTATGTGTATTTTGTATATCTATTTTCATACAAACTCAAATTATTTCTATGTATTTTTGTATATATTTTAATACAAATTTTAGTTATGTTGTGTGTATTTTGTAAATTTATTTTCATTCAAATATATATTATTTTATTGGTGTTTTGTTGATTTATATTGATACGAATTTACATTTTTTTATATGTACTTTGTATATATATTTTTATACGCTTTTACATTATTTAATATTTATTTTGAATATATATTTTTATACAAATTCATGGTATTTTATGTGTATTTGTATATATATTTTATATAAATTTACATTATTTTATGTGTATTTTGTACATATTTTTTTTTTACAAATCTACCTTATTTTATGTTTATTTTATATGTGTATTTTGTATATTTATATTTATCCAAATACTCATTCTTTTATTGGTATTTTGTTTATTTATTTTAATTCGAATTTACATTATTTTATGTGTATTTTGTATACATTTTTTTATACGTATTTACTTAATTTTATGTGTATTTTGTATATATATTTTTATAGAAATCAACGTTATTTTATTTGTATTCGTATATATATTTTGAAACAAATTTACATTGTTTTATATGTATTTTTGCATATCTCTTTCAATACAAATTTACCTTATTGTATGTGCATTTTGTATATTTATTTCAATGCAAATTTAAATATTTTATGTGTATTTTGGTATATATATTTTTATAAGATTACGAAAATCTGAATAAAAATATTTACAAAAAAACAAAAAAATAAATTTCAATTTGTAAGAAAATAGATATACAAAATACACATATAATTAGTTAAATTTGTATTTAAATACTTGTACAAAATACACATAAAATAATGTAAATTTGTATGAAATGAAAACAAATTCACATAAAATTCGCGTCAAAATAAATAAACAAAATATCAATAAAAGAATGTGTATTTGTATGAAAATAGATATACAAAATACACATAAAATAACCTAAATTTGTATCAAACTATATACAAAAATAAACAAAAATATTTTAAATTTGTATGAAAATAAATATACAAAATACACATAAAATTAGGTAAATTTGTATTGAAATACATACACAAATTACACATAAAATAATGTAAATTTGAATTAAAATACATAAACAAATACACTTTAAATAACGTAAATTTGTATAAAAAAATATGTTCAAAACACAAATAGAGTAATGTAAAATCGTATCAAAATAAATACACAGAATATTAATAAAATAATGTAAATTTGTATGAAAATAAAGAAGCAAAATACCCATAAAATAACGCATTTTTTTATTTTATAAAAATATATATACCAAAATACACATAAATAAATTAAATTTGTATTAAAATAAATATACAAAAAAAACACATACAATAAGGTAAATTTGTATTGAAATAGATATGCAAAATACATATAAAACAATGTAAATTTGTTTCAAAATATATATACGAATACACATAAAATAACGTAGATTTCTATATTAATATATATACAAAATACACATAAAATAAAGTAAATACGTATAAAAAAATGTATACAAAATACACATAAAATAATGTAAATTCGTATCAAAATAAATAAACAAAATACCAATAAAAGAATGTGTATTTGTATAAATATAAATATACAAAATACACATAAAATAACGTATATTTATATAAAACTATATACAAAAATACACAGAAGTAATTAAATTTGTATGAAGATATATACAAAATACACACAAAATAAGCTAAATTTGAATTGAAATATATATACAAAATACATGAAATAAAGTAAATTTGTATCAAAATATTTATACAAATACACATATAATAACGTAAATTTGTATGAAAATATATAAACAAAATACACATTAAATAATGTAAATACGTATAAAGAAATATGTACAAAATACACATATAATCATGTAATTCGTATCAAAATAAATAAAGAAAATACCAATAAAAGAATATAAATTTGTATGAGTAAACGTGTACCTTATTATATACGCATTTTGTATATTAATTTTAATATATGTGTATTTGAATATATATTTTGATACAAATTTACATTATTTTATGTATTTTCTATATTTATTTCAATTCAAATTTAGCTTATTTTATGTGTCTTTTGTATATCGATTTTCATACAAATTTAACTATTTTTGTTTATTTTTGTATATAGTTTTATACAATTTTACGTTATTTTATGTGTATTTTGTATATTTATATTTATACAAGTAAACATTCTTTTATTGGCATTTAGTTTATTTATTTTGATACGAATTTACATTATTTTATGTGTATTTTGTATACATTTTCTTATACGTATTTACTTCATTTTATGTGTATTTTGTATATATATTTTTATAGAAATCTACGTTATTTTATGTGTATTCGTATATATATTTTGAAACAAATTTACATTGTTTTATGTGTATTTTCCATATCTATTTCAATACAAATTTACCTTATTGTATGTGCATTTTGTATATTTATTGTAATACAAATTTAAATATTTTATGTGTATTTTGGTATATATTTTCATAAAAATGCGTTGTTTTATGGGTATTTTGCATCTTTATTTTCATACAAATTTACATTATTTTATTAATATTCTGTGTATTTATTTTGATACTATTTTACATTATTCTATTTGTGTTTTGTATATATTTTTTATACATATTTACATTATTTAATGTGTATTTTCTATATATATTTCATACAAATTTACGTTATTTTAAGTGTATCTGTTTATATATTTTTTTTCAAATTTACATTATTTTATGTGTATTTTGTATATGTATTTCAATAGAAATTTAACTAGTTTTATGTGTATTTTGTATATATATTTTTATACAAATTTAAATTATTTTTGTGTATTTTTTGAATAGAGTTTTATACAAATTTACAATATTTTATGTGTATTTTGTATATCTATTTTCATACAAATACACATTCTTTGATTGATATTTTGTTTATTTATTTTGATGCGAATTTACATTATTTAATGTGTATTGTGTATATATATTTTTATACTTATTAACGTCATTTCATGTGTATTTTGTATATATATTTCTATAGAAATATACGTTATTTTATGTGTATTCGTATATATATTTTGAAACAAATATACATTGTTTTATGTGCATTTTGTATATTTTTTCAATACAAATTTCTCTTATTGTACGTGCATTTTGTAAATAAATTTTAATACAAATTTAATTATTTTATGTGTATTGTTGTATATGTATTTTAAAAAAAAAATGCTTTATTTTATGGGTATTTTGCATCTTTATTTTCATACAAAATTACATTATTTTATTGATATTCTGTGTATTTATTTTGATACGATTTTACATTATTCTATGTATATTTTGTATATCTATTTTATACAAATGTACGTTATTTTATGTGAATTTGTTTTCATTTCATACAAATTTACATTATTTTATGTGTATATTGTACATTTATTTAAATACAAATTTAGCTAATTATATGTGTATTTTGTATATCTATTTTCATACAAATTGAAATTTCTTTTTTTGTTTTTTTGTATATACTTTTATTCAAATTTTCGTAATTTTATGTGTATTTTGTATATTTATTTTCCTACAAATATACGTTCTTTTATCGGAATTTTGTTTATTTATTTTGATACGAATTTTCATTTTTTTAAGTGTATTTGATATATATATTTTTATACTTATTTACATAATTTTATATGTATTTTGAATATATATTTTCATAGAAATTTACTCTATATGTATATACAAAAAAAACACAAAAATAATTTAAATTTGTATGAAAATAAATATATAAAATACACATAAAATTATGTAAATAAGTATTGAAATACATATACAAAATATACTTAAAATAATGTAAATTTGAATGAAATTATATAAACAAATACACTTAAAATGACGTTAATTTGTATAAAATATATATATAAAATACACATTAAATAATGAAAATATGTATAAAAAAATATATACAAAACACAAATAGTATAATATAAAATCGTATCAAAATATATACACAGAATATTAATAAAATAATGTACATTTGTATGAAAACTAAGATGCAAAATACCTATAAAATAACGCATTTTTTATAAAACTATATATACCAAAGTACACATAAAATATTTGAATTTGTATTAAAATAAATATACAAAATGCACATACAATAAGGCAAATTTGTATTGAAATAGATATGCAAAAAACATATAAAACAATGTAAATTTGTTTCAAAATATATATACGAATACACATAAAATAACGTAGATTTCTATAAATATATATATACAAAATACAAATAAAATTAGGTAAATACGAATCAAAAATGTATACAAAATACACATAAAATAATGTAAATTCGTATAAATTTAAATAAACAAAATACTCATACAATAAGAGAATGTATATTTGTATAAATATAAATATACAATGCACATAAAATAACGTAAATTTGTATAAAACTATATACAAAAATACACAGAAGTAATTAAATTTGTATGAAAATAGATATACAAATACACACAAAATAAGCTAAATTTGAATTGAAATATATATACAAAATACATAAAATAAAGTAAATTCTTTCAAAATATTTGAACAAATACACATATAATAACGTAAATTTGTAAAAAATATATAAACAAAATACACATTAAGTAATGTAAATACGTATAAAAAATATTTACAAAATACACTAATAATCAAGTCATTTGTTTCAAAATAAATAAACAAAACTAGTTAAATAATGTAAATTTGTATTAGAAAATATATAAATACACATAATATAACGTTTAAGTTTCTATAAAATATATGTACAAAATGCACATAAAATTAGCTTCCATAAAATATATACAAAACACATTAGATAATGTAAATGAGTATAAAATATGTATACAAAATACACAGAAATAATCTAAATTCGTATCGAGTTAAATTAAGAAAATCAATAAAATAATGTAATTTTGGATGAAAATATAGATAGAAAACACACATAAAATAACCTAAATACAAATACAAATATACACATTAAATAATTTAAAATTGAATGAAATAAATATACAAAATAAACATAAAATAAGGTAAATTTGTAATAAAATATATGTAAGAATACACATAAAATAATATAAATTTCTATGAAAATATATATACAAATACACATGAAATAACATGAATCTGTATAAAATGTTTCAAAATATATACGAATACACACAATAAAATAACGTAAATTTTTATGAAAATGTATATATAAAATACACATAAAATAGTTTAAATACGTAGAAAAATATATATACAAAATACACATAAAATAATGTAAATTCGTAAAAAATTAAATACACAAAATTCCAATAGAAGAATGTATATTTGTAGGAAAATATATATATACAAAAAACAAATAAAATAACTAAAATATCTATAAAAATATATACATATATACACAAAAATAATTTAAATTTGTTTGAAAATAGATATGCAAAATACACATAAAGTTACGCAAATTTGTATTGAAATACATATACAAAACTCACATAAAATAATGTAAATTTGTATGAAAATATATAAACAAATACATATAAAATCACGTAAATTTTGATAAAATATATATATACAAAATATACATTAAATATTTTAAATATGGATAAAAATATATTATATATATATATGTTTATTGATATTTGCGTTATTTATGTGTATTTTGTATATGTTTTCTCATACAAATTTACATTATTTTATTGGTATTTTGTCTGTTTATTTTGATACGAATTACATAATTATTTGTGTATTTTTTACATTTTTTTTATACGTATTTACATTATTTAATATGTATTTTGTTTATATATTTTTATACAAATTTACGTTATTATATGTGTATTTGTATAGGTATTTTGATACAAATTTACATTATTTTATGTATTTTGTATATATATTTCAATTCAAATTTAGCTTATTTTATGTGTATTTTGTATATCTATTTATTTTAATACAAACTCAAATATTTTATGTTTTTTCTTATTTATATTTTTATAAAAAATGCGTTATTATATGGGTATTTTGTATCTTAATTTTCATACATATTTACATTATTTTATTAATATTTTCTGTATTTATTTTGATACGATTATACATCATTTTATTTGTGTTTTGCATATATTTTTTATACATATTTACATTATTTAATGTTTTTTTTGTATATATATTTGATACAAATTTACTTTATTTTAAGTCTATATGTTTATATATTTTCATTCAAATTTACATTATTTTATGTGTATTTTGTATATGTATTTCAATACAAATTTACCTATTTTTATATGTTTTTTGTATATTTATTTTCAGACAAGTTTAAATTATTTTTGTGTATTTTTGTATATAGTTTTATACAAATTTAGGTTATTTTATGTGTATTTTGTATATCTATTTTCATACAAATACACATTCTTTTCATGATATTTTGTTTATTTATTTTGACACGAATTAACATTATTTAATGTGTATTTTGTATATATATTTTTATACATATTTACATTATTTCAAGTGTATTTTGTATATATATTTCTATAGAAATCTGCGTTATTTTATGTGTATTCGTATATATATTTTGAAACAAGTTTACATTATTTTATGTGTATTTTGCATATTTTTTCAATACAAATTTACCTTATTGTATGTGCATTTTGTATATTAATTTTAATTCAAATTTGATTAATCTATGTGTATTTTTGTATATGTATTTTTATAAAAATATGCTTTATTTTATGGGTATTTTGCATCTTTATTTTCATACAAATTTACATTATTTTATTGATATTCTGTGTATTTATTTTGATATGATTTTACATTATTCTATGTGTATTTTGTATATATATTTTATATAAAATGTATTTGTTTTCATTTTATACAAATCTACATTATTTTATGTGTTTTTTGTACATGTAATTAAATACAAATTTAACTAGTTATATGTGTATTTTGTATATGTCTATTTTGTATGTATATTTTCATAGAAATTTACTCTATTTTATGAGTATTCGTATATATATTTTGATACAAATTTACATTATTGATGTGTATTTTGCATATCTATTTCAATACAAATTTACTTTATTGTACGTGCATTTTGTATATTTATTTTAATAAAAACTTAACTATTTTATATGTATTTTTGTATATATATTTTTATGCAAATATGCGTTATTATATGGATATTTTGCATCTTTATTTTCATACAAATTTATATTATTTTATTGATATTCTCTTTATTTATTTTGATACGATTTAACATTATTCTATGTGTATTTTGTAATTTTTTTTTTATACATATATACATTATTTAATGTTCATTTTGTATATATATTTTATCCAAATTTACATTATTTTATGTGTATTTGTTTATATATTTTCATACACATTTACATTATTTTATGTGTTTTTTGTACATATATTTTTCTACGTATTTAAATTATTTTATGTATATTTTGTATATACATTTTCATAAAAAAATTACGTTATTTTATTGTGTGTATAAGTATATATTTTGATACAAATTTTATACAAATTCATGTTATTTAATGTGTATTTGTATATATATTTTCATACAAATTTATATTATTTTATGTGTATTTTTTCATATATTTCATTACAAATTTACCTTATTTTATGTTTATTTTGTATATTTATTTCATTCAATTTTAAATTATTTTATGTGTATACTTGTATTTGTATTTAGGTTATTTTATGTGTATTTTGTATATATATTTTCATCCAAAATTACATTATTTTATTGATATTTTCTAAATTTAATTCGATACGAATTTAGATTATTTCATAGGTATTTTGTATACATATTTTTATACTCATTTACATTATCTAAAGTGTGTTTTGTATATATATTTTTATGCAAATTTATTTTATGTTCAATTTTGTACATATATTTTTATAGAAATTTGCGTTATTTTATGTATATAGTTTTATATAAATTTACGTTATTTTATGTGCATTTTGTATATTTATATTTATACAAATACACATTCTTTTATTGGTATATTGTTTATTTACATTTATACGAATTTACATTATTTTATGTGTATTTTGTATACATTTTTTTATACGTATTTACTTAATATTATGTGTATTTTGTACATGTATTTTTATAGAAATCTACGTTATTTTATGTGTATTCGTATATATTTTGAATCAAATTTACATTATTTTATATGTATTTTGCATATCTATTTCAATACAAATTTACCTTATTGTATGTGCATTTTGTATATTTATTTTAATACAAATTCAAATATTTTATGTGTATTTTGGTATCAATATTTTTATAAAAAATGCGTTATTTTATAGGTAATTTGCATCTTAATTTTCATACAAATTTACATTATTTTATTAATATTCTGTGTATATATTTTGATACGATTTTACATTACTCTATTTGTGTTTTGTATATATTTTTTTATACATATTTATATTATTTAATGTGTATTTTGATTATATATTTCATACAAATTTACGTTATTATATGTGTATTTGTTTATATATTTTTTTTCAAATTTACATTATTTTATATGTATTTTGTATATGTATTTCAATACAAATTAACCTAATTTTATGTGTATTTTGTATATTTCTTTTCATACAAATTTAAATTATTTTTGTGTATTTTTGTATATAGTTTTATAAAAATTTAGGTTATTTTATGTACGCATTTACATTATTTAATGTGTGTTTTGTATATATGTTTTTATCCAAAGTTACTTTATTTTACGTTCATTTTTGGACATATATTTTTATGGAAATTATCGTTTTTTTATATGTATTTGTATATGTTTTCTCATACAAATTTACATTATTTTATTGATATTTGGTTTATTTAGTTTGATACGAATTACATGATTATATGTGTATTTTGTACATATTTTTAATACGTATTTACATTACTTAATGCGCATTTTGTTTATATATTTTTAAACAAATTTACGTTATTGTATGTATTTTTATAAATATTTTGATACAAATTTACATTATTTTATGTATTTTCTATATACATTTCATTCAAATTTAGCTTATTTTATCTGTATTTAGTATATCTATTTTCATACGAATTTAATAACTTCTGTGTATTTTTGTATATAGTTTTATACAAATTTACGTTATTTTATGTGTATTTTGTATATTTATATTTATACAAATACACATTCTTTTATTGGTATTTTGTTTATTTCTTTTGATACGAATTTACAATATTTTATGTGTATTTTGTATAAATTTTTTTTATACGTATTTACTTCATTTTATGTGTATTTTGTATATATATTTTTATAGAAATCTACGTTATTTTCTGTGTATTCGTATATATATTTTGAAACAAATTTACATTGTTTTTTATGTATTTTGCATATCTATTTCAATACAAATTTACCTTATTGTATGTGTTTTTTGTATATTTATTTTAATAGAAATTAAATTTTTTTATGTGTATTTTGGTATATATATTTTTATAAATAAAAAAAATGCGTTATTTTATGGGTATTTTGCATCTTTATTTTCATACAAATTTTCATTATTTTATTAATATTCTGTGTATTTATTTTGATACGATTTTACATTATTCTATTTGTGTTTTGTACATATTTTTTTTAATACAAATTTACGTTATTTTAAGTGTATTTGTTTATGTATTTTCATTCAAATTTACATTATTTTATGTGTATTTTGTGTATGTATTTCAATACAAATTTACCTAATTTTATGTGTATTTTGTATATTTATTTCCATACAAATTTAAAATATTTTTGTGTATTTTTGTATATAGTTTGATACAAATTTAGGTTATTTTATGTGTATTTTGTATATGTATTTTCATACAAATACACATTCTTTTATTTATATTTTATTTATTTATTTTGACGCGAATTTACATTATTTAATGTGTATTTTGTATATATATTTTTATACGAATTTACATCATTTCATGTGTATTTTGTATAGTTTTAAACAAATTTATATTATTTAATGTGTATTTTGTATATATATATTTATACAAATACACATTCTTTTATTGGTATTTTGTTTATTTATTTTGATACTAATTTACATTATTTTATGTGTATTTTGTATACATTTTTTATACGTATTTACTTAATTTTATGTGTATTTTGTATATATATTTTTATGGAAATCTACCTTATTTCATGTGTATTCGTATATATATTTTGAAACAAATTTACATTGTTTATATGTATTTTGCATATCTATTTTTGTGTATTCTGTATTTATTTTTGTTATACATAGAATAATGTAAAATCGTATCAAAATAAGTACACAGAATATCAATAAAATAATTTAAATTTGTATGAAAATAAATATGCAAAATACCCATAAAATAAAACTTTTTTTTTTAAATACATTTACAAAAATACACATAGAATAATTAAATATGTGTTAAAATTAATATACAAAATGCTCATACAATAAGGTAAGTTTGTATTGAAAAAAAAAACAACGCAATATACACATAAAACAGTGTAAATTTGTTTCAAAATATATATACGAATACACATAAAATAACGTTGATTTCTATAGGAATATATATATATATATATATATATATATATATATATATATATATATATATATATATATATATATATATATATATATATATATATATATATATATATATATATATATATATATATATATATATATATATATATATATATATATATATATATATATATATATATATATATATATATATATATATATATATATATATATATATATATATATATATATATATATATATATATATATATATATATATATATATATATATATATATATATATATATATATATATATATATATACAAATACACATTAAATACTGTAAATTCGAGTCAAAATAAATAAACAAAATATCAATAAAAGAATGTGTATTTGTATGAAAACAGATATACAAAATACACATAAAATAACCTAAATTTGTATCAAACTATATACAAAAATACACTAAAATATTTTAAATTTGTATGAAAATAAATATACAAAATACACATAAAATTAGGTAAATTTGTATTGAAATACATATACAAAATACACATAAAATAATGTAAATTTGAATGAAAAGACATAAACAAATACACTTAAAATAACGTAAAAATTTGTATAAAAAATATATACAAAACACAAATAGAATAATGTAAAGTCGTATCAAAATAAATACACAGAATATTAATAAAATAATGTAAATTTGTATGAAAATAAAAAGGCAAAATACACATAAAAAAATTAAATTTGAATTAAAATAAATATATGAAAAACACATACAATAAGGTAAATTTGTATTGAAATAGATATGCAAAATACATATAAAACAATGTAAATTTGTTTCAAAATATATATACAAATACACATAAAATAACGTAGCTTTCTATAAAAATATATATACAAAATACATAAAATGTAAATACGTATAAAAAAATACACATAAAATTATGTAAATTCGTATCAAAATAAATATACAAAATACCAGTAAAAGCATGTGTATTTGTATAAATATAAATATACAAAATACACATAAAATAACGTAAATTTATATAAAACTATATACAAAAATACACAGAAGTATTTTAATTTGTATGAAAATAGATATACAAAATAAGGTAAATTCGTTTCAAATTCAATAAACAAAATTCAGATAAAAGAAAGTATATTTGTAGAAAAAATAAATATACAAAATACGCATAAAATAACGAAAATTTGTTTGAAAATATATAAAAAAATAAACAAAAATAATTTCAATTTGTAATAAAATAAATATACAAAATACATATGTATTTTGTATATCTATTTTCACACAAATTTAATTACTTTTGTGTATTTTTGCATATAGTTTTATATAAATTTACATTATTTTATTTGTATTTTGTATATTTATATTTATACAATACACATTCTTTTATTAGTATTTTGTTTATTTATTTTGATACGAGTTTACATTATTTTATGTGTATTTTGTATACCTTTTTTTATACGTATTTACCTCATTTTATGTGTATTTTGTTTATTTATTTTCATAGAAATCTACGTTATTTTATGTGTATTCGTTTATATATTTTGAAAAAAATTTACATGATTTAATATGTATTTTGCATATCTATTTCAATACAAATTTACCTTATTGTATGTGCATTTTGTATATTTATTTTAATAAATATTCAAATATTTTATGTGTGTCTTGGTATAAATATTTTTATAAAAAAATGCGTCATTTTATGGGTATTTTGCATCTTAATTTTCATACAAATTTACATTATTTTATTAATATTCTGTGTATTTATTTTGATACGATTTTATATTATTCTATTTGTGTTTTGTATATATTTTTTTATACATATTTACATTATTTAATGTGTATTTTTATATATATTTTATACAAATTTACGTTATTTTAAGTGTATTTGTTTATATATTTTCATTCAAATTTACATTATTTTATGTGTATTTTGTAAATGTATTTCAATACAAATTTACCTAATTTTATGTGTATTTTGTATATTTATTTTCATACAAATTAAAATTATTTTTGTGTATTTTTGTATATGGTTTTATACAAATTTAGGTGATTTTATGTGTATATTGTAAATCTATTTTCATACAAATACACATTATTTTATTGATATTTTGTTTATTTATTTTGACGTGAATTTACATTATTTAATGTGTATTATATATATACATATATATATATATATATATATATATATATATATATATATATATATATATATATATATATATATATATATATATATATATATTTTTTTTTTATACGTGTTTACATCATTTGATGTGTATTTTGTATATATATTTCTAAAGAAATCTACGTTGATTTATGAGTATTCGTATATAGATTTTGAAATAAATTTACACTGTTTTATGTGTATTTTGCATATTTTTTCAATACAAATTTACCTTATTGTATATGCATTTTGTATATTAATTTTAAGACAAATTTAATTATGCTATGTGTATTTTTGTATATGTATTTTTATAAAAATTTGCTTTATTTTATGGGTATTTTGCATTTTTATTTTCATACAAATTTACATTATTTTATTTATATTCTGTTTATTTTTTTTTAAACAATTTTACATTATTCTATGTGTATTTTGTATATCTATTTTTATACGTATTTACTTAATTTTATGTGTATTTTGTATATATATTTTTATAGAAATCTACGTTATTTTATGTGTATTCGTATATATATTTTGAAACAAATTTACATTGTTTTATGTATTTTTGCATATCTCTTGCAATACAAGTTTACCTTATTGTATGTGCATTTTGTATATTTATTTCAATACAAATTTAAATATTTTATGTGTATTTTGGTATATATATTTTTATAAGAAATGCGCTATTTGATGGGAATTTTGCATCTTTATTTTCATACAAATTTACATTATTTTATTAATATTCGGTGCATTTTTTTTGTTACGATTTCACATTATTCTATTTGTTTTTTGTATATTTTTTTTTTTTACATATTTACATCATTTAATGTGTATCTTGCATATATATTTCATACAAATTTATTATCTATTATTTATTTTCATGCAAATACACATTCTTTTCATGATATTTTGTTTATTTATTTTGAAACGAATTTACCTAGATATGTATTTTGTATGTATATTTTTCTACGTATTTACATAATTTCATGTGTATTTTTTATATATATTTCTATAGAAATCTACGTTATTTTATGTGTATTCGTATATATATTTTGAAACAAATTAACTTTGTTTTATATGTATTTTTGAATATCTCTTTCAATACATATTTACCTTACTGTATATGCATTTTGTATATTTATTTCAATACAAATTTAAATATTTTATGTGTATTTTGGTATATATATTTTTATAAAAAATGCGCTATTTTATGGGAATTTTGCATCGTTCTTTTCATACAAATTTACATTATTTTATTGATATTCTGTGTATTTATATTGATAGGATTTTACATTATTCTATTTCTTTTTTGTATATATTTTTTTATACACATTTACATTATTTAATGTGTATCTTGCATATATATTTTATACAAATTTACGCTATTTTAAGTGTATTTGTTTATATATTTTTATTCAAATTTACCTTATTTTATGTGTATTTTGTATATGTATTTCAATACAAATTTACCTAATTTTATGTGTATTTTGTATATTTCTTTTCATACAAATTTTTAAAAAAATTGTGTATTTTTGTATATAGTTTTATACAAATTTAGGTTATTTTATGTACGCATTTACATTATTTAATGTGTGTTTTGTATATATATTTTTATGCAAATTTACTTTATTTTATGTGCATTTTTGTACATATATTTTTTTAGAAATTTGCGTTATTTCATGTGTATTTATATATGTTTTCTCATACAAATTTACATTATTTTATTGCTATTTTGTTTATTTATTTTGATACGAATGAAAATAGATATACAAAATATACAAAAAATAAACTAAATTTGTATTAAAATATATATACAAAATACATAAAATAATGCAAATTTGTATCAAAATATTTTAACAGATGCGCATAAAATAGCGTAAATTTGTTTTAAAATATACAAAATACACATTAAATAATGTAAATATGTATAAAAAAATATATATACAAAATACAAATAGAATAATGTAAAATCGTATCAAAATAAATACACTGAATATTAATAAAACAATGTAAATTTGTATGAATATAAAGATGCAAAATATCCATTAAATAACGCATTTTTTTATAAAAATATATATACCAAAATACACATGAAAAAATTAATTTGTATTAAAATAAATATACAAAATACACATAAAATAAGGTAAATCTGTATTGAAATATATGTGCAAAATACATATAAAACAATGTAAATTGGTTTCAAAATATATATACGAATACACATAAAATAACGTAGATTTGTATAAAAATATATATACAAAATACACATAAAATGAAGTAAATACGTATAAGAAAATGTATTCAAAATACACCTAAAATAATGTAAATTCGTATCAAAATAAATAAACAAAATACCAATAAAAGAATGTGTATTTGTATAAATATAAATATACAAAATACACATAATATAACGTAAATTTGTATAAAACTAGCTACAAAAATACACAGAAGTTATTAAATTCGTATGAAAATAGATATACAAAATACAGATAAAATAAGCTAAATTTGAATTGAAATGTATATAGAAAATACATAAAATAATGCAAATTTGCATCAAAATATTTATAGAAATACATATAATAACGTAAATTTGTTTATAAATATATAAACAAAATACACATTTAGTAATGTAAATACGTATAAAAAATATGTACAAAATACACATATAATCAAGTAATTCGTATCAAACTAAATAAACAAAATATCAATAAAATAATGTAAATTTGTATGAGAAAACATATACAAATACATATAAAATAACGCTAATTTCCATAAAAATATATGTCCAAAAATGAACCTAAAATAAAGTAACTTTGGATAAAAATATTTATACAAAACACACATTAAATAATGTAAATGCGTAATTAAAATTACCTAAATTTGTATAAAACTATATATAAAAATACACAAAAATAAATATACAAAATACACATAAAATTAGGTTAATTTGTATTGAAATACATATACAAAATACATATAAAATAATGTAAATTTGAAAGAAAATATATAAACAAATACACACATAATAACGTAAATTTGTATGAAATATATAATCAAAATACACATTAAATAATGTAAATATGTATAAAAAAATATATACAAAACACAAATAGAATAATGTAAAATCGTATCAAAATATATACACAGAATATTAATAAAATAATGTAAATTTGTATGAAAATTAAGATGCAAAATACCTATAAAATAACGCATTTTTTATAACAATATTGATACCAAAATACACATAAAATATTTGAATTTGTATTAAGATAAATATACAAAATGCACATACAATTAGGTAAATTTGTATTGAAATAGATATGCAAAATACATATAAAATAATGTAAATTTGCTTCAAAATATATATACGAATACACATAAAATATCGTAGATTTCTATAAAAATACATATACAAAATACACATAATATTAAGTAAATACGTATAAAAAAATGTATACAAAATACACATAAAATAATGTAAATTCGTATAAATGTAAATAAACAATATACCAATAAAAAAAATGTGTATTTGTATAAATATAAAAATACAAAATGCACATAAAATAACGCAAATTTCTATAAAAATATATGTACAAAAATGAACATAAAATAAATTTGCATAAAAATATATATACAAAACACACTTTACATAATGTAAATGAGTATAAAAATATGTATACAAAATACCTATGAAATAATCTAAATTCGTATCGAATTAAATTAAGAAAATATCAATAAAATATTGTAATTTTTGATGAAAATATATATACAAAATACACATAAAATAACCAAAATACAAATACAAATATACACATAAAATAATTTAAAATTGAATGAAATAAATATACAAAATAAACATAAAATAAGATAAATTTATAATGAAATATATGAAAAAATACACATAAAATAATATAAATTTGTATGAAAATATTTATACAAATACACATTAAATAACATGAATTGTATAAAAATTGTATCAAAATATTTACTTATACACACAATAAAATAACGTAATTTTTTTATGAAAATTTATATACAAAATACACATAAAATAATTTAAATACGTAGAAAAATATATATACAAGAAACTCATAAAATAATGTAAATTTTTATGAAAGTATATAAACAAATACACATAAAATAATGTAAATTTGGATAAAATATATATACAAAATGAACATTAAATAATGTAAATATGTATAAAAAAAATATACAAAATACACATAGAATAATGTTAAATCGTATCAAAATAAATAAAGAGAATATCAATAAAATAATGTAAATTTGTATGAAAATAAAGATGCAAAATATCCATATAATAACGCATATTTGCATAAAAATATATATACAAAAATACATATAAAATAGTTAAATTTGTATTAAAATAAATATACAAAATGCACGTACAATAAAGTAAATTTGTATTGAAATAGATATGCAAAATACACATCAATAATGTAAATTTGTATGAAAATATATATACGAATACTCATAAAATAGAGTAAATTTCTATGAAAATATACATGCAAAATAGATATACAAAATACACATATAACTAGTTAAATTTGTATTTAAATACATGTACAAAAAACACATAAAATAATGTAGATTTGTATGAAATGAAAACAAATACATTTTATATAAAATATATATACAAAATACACATAGAATAATGTAAAATCATATCAAAATAAATACACAGAATATCAATAAAATAATGTAAATTTGTATGAAAATAAAGATGCAAAATACCCATAAAATAAAGCATATTTTTTTAAAAATACATATACAAAAATACACATAGATTAATCAAATTTGAATTAAAATTAATATACAAAATGCACATACAATAAGGTAAATTTGTATTGAAAAAATATGCAAAATACACATAAAATAATGTAAATTTGTTTCAAAATATATATACGAATACACATAAAATAACGCAGATTTCTATAGAAATATATATACAAAATACACTTGAAATAATGTAAATACGTATAAAAATATATATACAAAATACACATTAAATAATGTCAATTCGTGTCAAAATAAATAAACAAAATATCATGAAAAGAATGTGTATTTGTATGAAAATAGATATACAAAATACACATAAAATAACCTAAATTTGTATAAAACGATATACAAAAATACACAAAAATAATTTATACTTGTATGAAAATAAATATACAAAAAACATATATATATAAAAATAGGTAAATTGGTATTGAAATACATATACAAAATACACATAAAATAATGTAAATTTGAATGAAAATATATAAACATATAGACTTAAAATAACGTACATATATATCAAATATATATACAAAAAAAACATTAAATAATGTAAATATGTATAAAAAAATATATACAAAACACAAATAAAATAATGTAAAATCGCATCAAAATAAATACAGAAAATATTAATAAAATAATGTAAATATGTATGAAAATTAAGATGCAAAATACCCATAAAATAACGCATTTTTTATAAAAATATAAATCCGAAAAAACATAAAATATTTCATTTTGTTTTAAAATAAATAGATATACAAAATACACATAAAATAAGCTAAATTTAAATTGAAATATATATACAAAATACATAAAATAATGTAAATTTGTATCAAAATACCTATACAAATACACATATAATAACGTAGATTTGTATAAAAATATATAAACAAAATACACATTAAATAATGTAAATACGTATAAAAAAAATGTAAAAAATACACAAATAATCATGTAATTCGTATCAAAATAAATAGACAAAATACCAATAAAATAATGTAAATTTCTATGAGAAAACATATACAAAATACACATAAATAACGCAAATATCAATAAAAATATATATAATATAATATATTTTTATCCATTTTTAAAATATGTAATGTATATTTTGTATATATATATTTTATCCAAATTTACGTGATTTTATATGTATTTGTTTATATATTTTCATACAAATTTACATTATTTTATGTGAGTTTTGTATATGTATTTCAATACAAATTTGCCTAACTTTATGTGTATTTTGCATATCTATTTTCAAACAAATTTAAATTATTTTTGTGTATATTTGTACATATTTTTATACAAATTTTTGTTATTTTATTTGTTTTTTGTATATATATTTTCCTATAAATATACATTCTTTTATTGGAATTTTGTGTATTTAATTTTTTACGAATTTACATTATTTTATGTGTATTTTGTATATATATTTTTCTACGTATTTAAACTATTTGATGTGTATTTTATATATACATTTTCATAAAAATCTACGTTATTTTATTGTGTGTATTCGTATATATTTTGAAACATTTTATACAAATTCATGTTATTTTATGTGTATTTGTATATAAATTTTCATACAAATTTATATTATTTTATGTGTATTCTTACATATATTTTATTACAAATTTACCTTATTTTATGTTTATTTTGTATATTTATTTCAATCAATTTTAAATTATTTAATGTGTATATTTGTATTTGTATTTAGGTTATTTTATGTGTGTTTTCTATATATATTTTCATCCAAAATTACAGTATTTTATTGTTATTTTCTTTATTTAACTCGATACGAATTTAGATTATTTCATAGGTATTTTGTATACATATTTTTATACTCATTCACATTATCTAATGTGTGTTTTGTATATATTTTTTTTATGCAAACTAGTTTTATGTGCATTTTTGTACATATATTTTTATAGAAACTTAAAACGTTATTTCATGTGTATTTTGTATATGTTTTCTCATACAAATTTACATTATTTAATTAGTTTTTTGTTTATTTATTTTGATACGAATGACTTGATTATTGGTGTATTTTGTAAATATTTTTTTATACGTATTTACATTACTTAATGTGTATTTTGTTTATATATTTTTTTTACAAATTTACGTTATTATATGTGTATTTGTTAAAAATATTTTGAAACGAATTTACTTTATTTTATGTATTTTGTATATATATTTCAATTCAAATTTAGCTTATTTTGTGTGTATTTTGTATATCTATTTTCATACAAATTTAATTACTTCTGTGTATTTTTTGATATAGTTTTATACAAATTTACGTTATTTTATGTGCATTTTGAATATTTATATTTATACAAATACACATTCTCTTTTTGGTATTTTGTTTATTTATATTTATACGAATTTACATTCTTTTATGTGTATTTTGTATACATTTTTGATTCGTATTTACTTAATTTTATTTGTATTTTGTATATATATATATATATATATATATATATATATATATATATATATATATATATATATATATATATATATATATATATATATATATATATATATATATAGAAATCTACGTTATTTTATGTGTATTCGTATACATATTTTGAAAAAAAATTACATTGCTTTATATGTTTTTTGCATATCTATTTCAATACAAATTTACCTTATTGTATGTGCATTTTGTATATTTATTTTAATACAAATTCAAATATTTTATGTGTATTTTGGTATATATAATTTTATAAAAAATGCGTTATTTTATAAGTATTTTGCATCTTAGTTTTCATACAAATGTACATTATTTTATTAATATTCTGTGTATATATTTTGATACGATTTTATATTATACTATTTGTGTTTTGTATATATTTTTTTATACATATTTTCATTATTTAATGTGTATTTTTTATATATATTTTATACAAATTAACGTCATTTTAAGTGTATTTGTTTATATAATTTCATTCAAATTTACATTATTTTAAGTGTATTTTGTATATGTATTTCAATACAAATTTACCTAATTTTATGTGTATTTTGTATATTTATTTTCATACAAATTTAAATTATTTTTGTGTTTTTTTGTATATACATATAGAGTGAATTTCTATGAAAATATATATTCAAAATACATATAAAATTATGTAAATAATTATAAAGATATATATATCAAATACACCTAAGAAAATGAAAATTCATATCAAAATAAATAAACAAAATTCCGAAAAAAGAACGTATGTTTGTAGGAAAATAAATATACAAAATACACATAAAATTACGAAAATTTGAATAAAAGTATATACAAAAAAACAAAAAAATTAATTTCAATTTGTATGAAAATAGATATACAAAATACACATATAATTAGTTAAATTTGTATTTAAATACATGTAAAAAATACACATAAAATAATGTAAATTTTTATGAAATGAAAACAAATTCACATAAAATAACGTACATTTGTATAAAATAGATATACAAAATATACATAGAATAATGTAAAATCGTATCAAAATAAATACACAGAATATCAATAAAATAATGTAATTTTGTATGAAAATAAAGATGCAAAATACCCATAAAATAAAGCAATTTTTAAAAAAAATACATATACAAGAATACACATAGGATAATTAGATTTGTATTAAAATTAATATACAAAATGCACGTACAATAAGGGAAATTTGTATTGAAAAAATATACAAAATGCACATAAAACAATGTATATTTGTTTCAAAATATATATACGAATACACATAAAATAACGTATATTTCTATAGAAATATATATACAAAATACACATGAAATGACGTAAATACGTATAAAAATATATATACACAATACACATTAAATAATGTAAATTCGCATCAAAATAAATAAACAAAATATCAATCAAAGAATGTGTATTTGTATGAAAATAGATATACAAAATACACATAAAATATTGTAAATTTGTATAAAACTCTATTCAAAAAATACACAAAAATAATTTAAATTCGTATAAAAATATATATACAAAATACACATAAAACTAGTTAAATTTCTATTGAAATACATATACAAAATACACATAAAATAATGTAAATTTGAATGAAAATATATAAACAAATACACTTAAAATAACGTAAATTTGTATGAAATATATATAGAAAATATACATTTAATAATGTAAATAAGTATAAAAAATATATACAAAACACAAATAGAATAATGTAAAATAGTATCAAAATAAATACACAGAATATTAATAAAATAATGTAAATTTGTATGAAAATAAAGATGCAAAATACCCATAAAACAACGCATTTTTTATGAAAATATATATACCAAAATACACATAAAATATTTAAATTTGTTTAAAAATATATATACTAATACACATAAAATAAAGTAGATTTCTATAAAAATATATATACAAAATACACATAAAATGAAGTAAATACGTATAAGAAAAAGTATACAAAATACACATAAAATAATGTAAATTCGTATCAAAATACATAAACTAAATGCCAATAAAAGAATGTTTACTTGTATAAATATAAATATACAAAATACACATAAAATAACGTACAATTGTATAAAATTATATAAAAATAAACAAAAATAATTAAATTTGTACGAAAATAGATATACAAAAGACACATAAAATAAGCTAAATTTGAATTGAAATAAATATAGAAAATACATAAAATAATGTAAATTTGTATCAAAATATATATGAAAATACACATACAATAAAATTAATATACAAAATACGTATATAATAAGGTAAATTTGTATTGAAAAAATATGCACCATACACGTTGACTCATACAAATTTATATTATTTTATTGGTATTTTGTTTATTTATTTTGATACGAATTACATGATTATATGTGTATTTTGTACATATTTCTTCATACGTATTTACATTATTTAATGTGTATTTTGTTTATATATTTTCATACAAATTTACGTTATTATATGTGTATTTGTATAAGTATTTTGATACAAATTTACTTTATTTCATGTATTTTGTATATATATTTCAATTCAAATTTAGCTTATTTTGTGTGTATTTTGTATATATTTTCATACAAATTTAATTACTTCTGTGTATTTTTGTATATAGTTTTATATAAATTTACGTTATTTTATGTGTATTTTGTATATTTATATTTATACAAATACACATTCTTTTCTTGGTATTTTGTTTATTTATTTTGATACGAATTTACATTATTTTATGTGTATTTTGTATACACTTTTTTATACGTATTTACTTCATTTTATATGTATTTTGTATATATATTTTTATAGAAATCTACGTTATTTTATGTGTATTCGTATATATATTTTGAAACAAATTTACATTGTTTTATATGTATTTTGCATATCTATTTCAATACAAATTTACCTTATTGTATGTGTTTTTTGTATATTTATTTTAATACAAATTTATTTTTTTGTATTTTGGTATATATATATTTTTATAAATAAAAAAAGTTGTTATTTTATGGGTATTTTGCTTTTTTTATTTTCATACAAATTTACATTATTTAATTAACATTCTGTGTATTTATTTTGATACGATTTTACATTATTCTATTTATGTTTTGTATATATATTTTATACAAATTTACGTTATTTTAAGTGTATTTGTTTATATATTTTCATTCAAATTTACATTATTTTATGTGTATTTTGTGTATGTATTTCAATACAAATTTACCTAATTTTATGTGTATTTTGTATATTTATTTTCATACAAATTTAAAAATATTTTTTTTATTTTTGTATATAGTTTGATACAAATTTAGGTTATTTTATGTGTATTTTGTATATCTATTTTCATACAAATACACATTCTTTTATTGATATTTTGTTTATTTATTTTGACGCGAATTTTATGTGAATTTGTTTTCATTTCATACAAAATTACATTATTTTATGTGTATTTTGTACATGTATTTAAATACAAATTTAGCTAATTATATGTGTATTTTGTATATCTATTTTCATATAAATTGAAATTAATTTTTTTGTTTTTTTGTATGTATTTTTATTCAAATTTTCGTAATCTTATGAAAATATATATACCAAAAAACACATAAAATATTTAAATTTGCATTGAAATAAATATACAAAATGCACATACAATGAGGTAAATTTGTATTGAAAGAGATGCAAAAATACATGTAAAACAATGTAAATTTGTTTCAAAATATATATACGAATACTAATAAAAAAACGTAGATTTCTATAAAAATATATATACAAAATACACATAAAATTAAGTAAATACGTATAAAAAAATGTATACAAAATACACATAAAATAATGTAAATTCGAATTAAAATAAATAAACAAAATACCAATAAAAGAATGTGTATTTGGATAAATATAAATATACAAAATACACATACAAAATAAACATAAAATAAGTAAATTTGTAAAAAAATATATGTGCAAAATACACATAAAATAATGTAAATTTATATAAAAATATATATACAAATACACATAAAATACCATGAATTTGTATAAAAAAATATATTCAAAATAAATATTAAATAATGTAAAAGCGTATAAAAATATATATACAAAGTACATATAAAATATATATACAAAGTACATATAAAATAATGTAAATTCGTATCAATATAAATCAACAAAACACCAATAAAATAATATATATTTGAATGAAAATATATTTACAAAATACACATAACATAACTAAAATTTGTATAAAAATATATACAAAAATACATATAAATAATTTGAGTTTGTATGAAAATAGATATACAAAACACACATAAAACTAGGTAAATTTCTTTTGAAATGTATTTACAAAATACCCATAAAATATTGTAAATTTGTGTCAAAATATATAAGCAAATACACATAAAATAACGTAAATTTGTATGAAAAATATATACAAAATACACTTAGAATAATGTCAATTCGTATCAAAATGAATGAGCAGAATATCAATAAAATAATGTAAATTTGTATGAAAATAAAGATGCAAAATACCCAAAAAATAAAGCATATGTTTATAAAATACAGATACAAAATCCACATCGAATAATTCAATTGGTATTAAAAGTAATAGCCAAAATGCGAAGATAATAAGGTAAATTTGTATTGAAAAAATATGCAACATACACGTTTACACATACAAATTTATATTATTTTATTGGTATTTTGTTTATTTATTTTGATACGAATTACATAATTATATGTGTATTTTGTACATATTTTTTATACGTATTTACATTATTTAATGTGTTTTGTTTATATATTTTCATACAAATTTACATTATTATATGTGTATTTGTATAAATATTTTGATACAAATTTACTTTTTTTCATGTATTTTGTATATATATTTCAATTCAAATTTAGCTTATTTCGTGTGTATTTTGTATATATTTTCATACAAATTTAATTACTTCTGTGTATTTTTGTATGAAAATAGATATACAAAATACACACAAAATAAGCTAAATTTTAATTGAAATATATATACAAAATAAATAAAATAAATTAAATTCGTTTCAAAATATTTTTAACAAATACACATGTGTATTTTGTATATCTATTTTGTATGTATATTTTCATAGAAATTTACTCTATTTTATGAGTATTCGTATATATATTTTGATACAAATTTACATTATTAATGTGTATTTTGCATATCTATTTCAATACAAATTTACTTTATAGTACGTGCATTTTGTATATTTATTTTAATACAAATTTAATTATTTTATATGTCTTTTTGTATATATATTTTTATGCAAATATGCGTTATTATATGGATATTTTGCATCTTTATTTTCATACAAATTTACATTATTTTATTGATATTCTCTTTATTTATTTTGATACGATTTAACATTATTCTATGTGTTTTTTGTATATATTTTTTTATATATATATTTACATTATTTAATGTTCATTTTGTAGATGCAAAATTCCCATAAAATAGCGCATTTCTTACAAAAATATATATATCAAAATACACATAAAATATTTAAATTTGTATTGAAATAAATATACAAAATGCACATACAATAAGGTAAATTTGTATTGAAAGAGATATGCAAAAAAACATATAAAACAATGTAAATTTGTTTCAAAATATATATACGAATACAAATAAAATAACGTAGATTTCTATAAAAATATATATACAAAATACACATAAAATTAAGTAAATACGTATAAAAAAATGTATGCAAAATACACATAAAATAATGTAAATTCGAATTAAAAAAAATAAACAAAATACCAATAAAAGAATGTGTATTTGGTTAAATATAAATATACAAAATACACATACAAAATAAACATAAAATAAGGTAGATTTGTAAAAAAATATGTGTACAAAATACACATAAAATAATGTAAATTTATATGAAAATATATATACAAATACACCTAAAATACCATGAATTTGTATAAAAATATATATTCAAAATAAATATTAAATAATGTAAATGCGTATAAAAATATATATACAAAGTACATATAAAACAATGTAAATTCGTATACAAAATACACTTAAAATAACGTAAATTTGAATGAAAATATATAAACATATAGACTTAAAATTACGTAAATTTGTATCAAATATATATACCAAAAAAAACATTAAATAATGTAAATATGTATAAAAAAATATATACAAAACACAAATAAAATAATGTAAAATCGTATCAAAATAAATACAGAAAATATTAATAAAATAATGTAAATTTGTATGAAAATTAAGATGCAAAATACCTATAAAATAACGCATTTTTTTATAAAAATATATATACGAAAAAACATAAAATATTTGATTTTGTATTAAAATAATTAGATATACAAAATACACATAAAATAAGCTAAATTTGAATTGAAATATATATACAAAATACATAAAATAATGTAAATTTGTATCAAAATACCTATACAAATACACATATAATAACGTAAATTTGTATAAAAATATATAAACAAAATACACATTAAATAATGTAAATACGTATAAAAAAAATGTAAAAAATACACAAATAACATGTAATTCGTATCAAATAAATAGACAAATACCAATAAAATAATGTAAATTTCTATGAGAAAACATATACAAAATACACATAAATAACGCAAATATCAATAAAATATATATAATATAATATATTTTTATACATATTTAAAATATTTAATGTATATTTTGTATATATATATTTTATCCAAATTTACGTGATTTTATATGTATTTGTTTATATATTTTCATACAAATTTACATTATTTTATGTGAGTTATGTATATGTATTTCAATACAATTTTGCCTTACTTTATGTGTATTTTGCATATGTATTTTCAAACAAATTTAAATTATTTTTGTGTATTTTTTTATATATTTTTATACAAATTTTAGTTATTTTATTTGTTTTTTGTATATATATTTTCCTACAAATATACATTCTTTTATTGGAATTTTGTGTATTTAATTTTTTACGAATTTACATTATTTTATGTGTATTTTGTATATATATTTTTCTACGTATTTAAACTATTTTATGTGTATTTTACAAATACATTTTCATAAAAATTTACGTTATTTTATTGTGTGTATTCGTATATATTTTGAAACAAATTTTATACAAATATATGTTATTTTATGTGTATTTGTATATATATTTTCATACAAATTTATATTATTTTATGTGAATTCTTTCATATATTTTATTACAAATTTACCTTATTTTATATTTATTTTGTATATTTATTTCATTCAATTTTAAATTATTTAATGTGTATATATGTATTTGTATTTAGGTTATTTTATATGTGTTTTCTATATATATTTTCATCCAAAATTATATTATTTTATTGTTATTTATGTGCATTTTTGTACATACATTTTTATAGAAACTTAAAACGTTATTTTATGGGTATTTTGTATATGTTTTCTCATACAAATTTACATTATTTAATTAGTTTTTTGTTTATTTATTTTGATACGAATGACTTGATTATTGGTGTATTTTGTAAATATTTTTTATACGTATTTACATTGCTTAATGTGTATTTTGTTTATATATTTTTTTTACAAATTTACGTTTTTATATGTGTATTTGTTTAAAATATTTTGAAACGAATTTACTTTATTTTATGTATTTTGTATATATATTTCAATTCAAATTTAGCTTATTTTGTGTGTATTTTGTATATCTATTTTCATACAAATTTAATTACTTCTGTGTATTTTTGTATATAGTTTTATACAAATTTACGTTATTTTATGTGCATTTTGTATATTTATATTTATACAAATACACATTCTCTTATTAGTATTTTGTTTATTTATATTTATACGAATTTACATTATTTTATGTGTATTTTGTATACATTTTTGATTCGTATTTACTTAATTTTATTTGTATTTTGTATATATATATATATATATTTATAGAAATCTACGTTATTTTATGTGTATTCGTATATATATTTTGAAACAAATTTACATTGTTTTATACGTTTTTTGCATATCTATTTCAATACAAATTTACCTTATTGTATGTGCATATTGTATATTTATTTTAATACAAATTCAAATATTTTATGTGTATTTTGGTATATATAATTTTATAAAAAATGCGTTATTTTATAGCTATTTTGCATCTTAGTTTTCATACAAAAGCACATTATTTTATTAATATTCTGTGTATATATTTTGATACGATTTTATATTATACTATTTGTGTTTTGTATATATTTTTTTATACATATTTTCATTATTTAATGTGTATTTTTTATATATATTTTATACAATAAAATAATGTAAATTTGTATCAAAATATATATTCAAATACACATATATTAAAATTAATATACAAAATGTGTATATAATAAGGTAAATTTGTATTGAAAAAATATGCAACATGTACGTTTACTCATACAAATTTATATTATTTTATTGGTATTTTGTTTATTTATTTTGATACGAATTACATGATTATATGTGTATTTTGTCATATTTTTTATACGTATTTACATTATTTAATGTGTATTTTCTTTATATATTTTCATACAAATTTACGTTATTATATGTGTATTTGTATAAATATTTTGATACAAATTTACTTTATTTCATGTATTTTGTATATATATTTCAATTCAAATTTAGCTTATTTTGTGTGTATTTTGTATATATTTTCATACAAATTTAATTACTTCTGTGTATTTTTGTATATAGTTTTATATAAATTTACGTTATTTTATGTCTATTTTGTATATTTATATTTATATAAATACACATTCTTTTATTGGTATTTTGTTTATTCATTTTGATACGAATTTACATTATTTTATGTGTTTTTTGTATACATTTTTTTATACGTATTGACTTCATTTTATGTGTATTTTGTATATATATTTTTATAGAAATCTTCGTTATTTTATGTGTATTCGTATATATATTTTGAAACAAATTTACATTGTTTTATATGTATTTTGCATATCTATTTCAATACAAATTTACCTTATTGTATGTGTTTTTTGTATATTTATTTTAATACAAATTTAATTTTTTGATGTGTATTTTGGTATATATATTTTTATAAATAAAAAAAAATGCGCTATTATATGGGTATTTTGCTTCTTTATTTTCATACAAATTTACATTATTTTATTAATATTCTGTGTATTTATTTTGATACGATTTTACATTATTCTATTTATGTTTTGTACATATTTTTTTACACAAATTTACGTTATTTTAAGTGTATTTGTTTATATATTTTCATTCAAATTTACATTATTTTATGTGTATTTTGTGTATGTATTTCAATACAAATTTACCGAATTTTATGTGTATTTTGTATATTTATTTTCATACAAATTTAAAATATTTTTGTGTATTTTTGAATATAGGTTATTTTATGTGTATTTTTGAATTTAGGTTATTTTATGTGTATTTTGTATATCTATTTTCATACAAATAAACATTCTTTTATTGATATTTTGTTTATTTATTTTGACGCGAATTTTATGTGAATTTGTTTTCATTTCATACAAATTTACATTATTTTATGTGTATTTGGTACATGTATTTAAATACAAATTTAACTAATTATATGTGTATTTTGTATATCTATTTTCATACAAATTGAAATTTATTTTTTTGTTTTTTTGTTTATATTTTTATTAATTTTTCGTAATCTTATAAAAATATATATACCAAAAAACACATAAAATTTTTAAATTTGCATTGAAATAAATATACAAAATGCACATACAATAAGGTAAATTTGTATTGAAAGAGATACGCAAAAATACATATAAAACAATGTAAATTTGTTTCAAAATAGATATACGAAAACAAATAAAAAAACGTAGATTTCTATAAAAAATATATATACAAAATACACATAAAATTAAGTAAATACGTATAAAAATGTATACAAAATACACATAAAATAATGTAGATTCGAATTAAAATAAATAAACAAAATACCAATAAAAGAATGTGTATTTGGTTAAATATAAATATACAAAATACACATACAAAATAAACATAAAATAATGTAGATTTGTAAAAAAAATATATGTACAAAATACACATAAAATAATGTAAATTTATATAACAATATATATACAAATACACATAAAATACCATGAATTTGTATAAAAATATATATTCAAAATAAATATTAAATAATGTAAAAGCGTATAAAAGTATATATACAAAGTACATATAAAATAATGTACATCAAATAACGCAAATTTCTATAAAAATATATGTACAAAAATGAACATTAAATAAATTTGCATAAAAATATATATACAAAACACACATTAGATAATATAAATGAGTATAAAAATATGTATACAAAATACCTATGAAATAATCTAAATTCGTATCGAATTAAATTAAGAAATACATTAAAATAATGTATTTTTGGATTAAAATATATATACAAAATACACATAAAATAACCTAAATACAAATACAAATATACACATAAAATAATTTAAAATTGATTGAAATAAATATACAAAATAAACATAAAATAAGGTAAATTTGTAATGAAATATATGAAAAAATACACATAAAATAATATAAATTTGTATGAAAATATATATACAAATACACATTAAATAACATGAATTTGTATAAAATTTGTATCAAAATATATACTTATACACACAATAAAATAACCTAGTTTTTTTTATGAAAATGTATATACAAAATACACATAAAATAATTTAAATACGTAGAAAAATATATATACAAAAAATACATAAAATAATGTAAATATGTATGAAAATATATAAACAAATACACATAAAATAATGTATATTTGGATAAAATATATATCATAAAATAATGTAAATTCGTATCAAAATAAATAAACAAAATACCAATAAAAGAATGTGTATTTGTATGAATATAAATATACAAAATACACATAAAATAACGTAAATTTATATAAAACTATATACAAAAATACACAGAAGTAATTAAATTTGTATGAAAATATATACAAAATACACAGGAAAATAAGCTAAATTTGAATTGAAATATATATACAAAATACATGAAATAAAGTAAATTTGTATCAAAATATTTATACAAATACACATATAATTACGTAAATTTGTATGAAAATATATAAACAAAATACACATTAAATAATGTAAATACGTATAAAAAAATATGTACAAAATACACATATAATCATGTAATTCGTATCAAAATAAATAAACAAAATACCAATAAAATAATATAAATTTGTATGAATAAACGTGTATGTTGCATATTTTTTCAATACAAATTTATCTTATTATATACGCATTTTGTATATTAATTTTAATACAAATTTAATTATTCGATGTGTATTTTTGTATCTGTATTTTTATTAACATATTCTTTATTTTTTGGGTATTTTGCATCTTTATTTTCATAAAAATTTACATTATTTTATTGATATTCTGCTCATTCATTTTGATACGAATTGACATTATCCTATGTGTATTTTGTATATATTTTTCATACAAATTTACGTTATTTTATGTGTATTTGTTTATATATTTTGACAGAAATTTACAATATTTTATGGCTATTTTGTATATACATTTCAAAAGAAATTTACCTAGTTGTATGTGTATTTTGTATATCTATTTTCATACAAACTCAAATTATTTCTATGTATTTTTGTATATATTTTAATACAAATTTTAGTTATGTTATGTGTATTTTGTAAATTTATTTTCATTCAAATATATATTATTTTATTGGTGTTTTGTTGATTTATATTGATACGAATTTACATTATTTTATATGTACTTTGTATATATATTTTTATACGCTTTTACATTATTTAATATTTATTTTGAATATGTATTTTTACACAAATTCATGGTATTTTATGTGTATTTGTATATATATTTTCATATAAATTCACATTATTTTATGTGTATTTTGTACATATATCTTTTTACAAATCTACTTTATTTTATGTTTATTTTGTATGTGTATTTTGTAAATTTATATTTCTCCAAATACACATTCTTTTATTGGTATTTTGTTTATTTATCTTAATTCGAATTTACATTATTTTATGTGTATTTTGTATACATTTTTTTATACGTATTTACTTAATTTTATGTGTATTTTGTAAATATATATTTATAGAAATCTTCGTTTTTTTATTTGTATTCGTATATATATTTTGAAACAAATTTACATTGTTTTATATGTATTTTTGCATATCTCTTTCAATACAAATTTACCTTATTGTATGTGCATTTTGTATATTTATTTCAATGGAAATTTAAAAAATTTATGTGTATTTTGGTATATATATTTTTATAAGATTACGAAAATTTGAATAAAAATATATACAAAAAAACAAAAAAATAAATTTCAATTTGTATGAAAATAGATATACAAAATACAACTATAATTAGTTAAATTTGTATTTAATTACATGTACAAAATACACATAAAATAATGTAAATTTGTATGAAATGAAAACAAATTCACATAAAATAACGTACATTTGTATAAAATAGATATACAAAATAATTTTATGTGTATTTTGTATATTTATTTTCATACAAATTTAAATTATTTTTGTGTATTTTTGTATATAGTTTTATACAAACTTAGGTTATTTTATGAGTATTTTGTATATCTATTTTCATACAAATACACATTCTTTTATTGATGTTTTGTTTATTTATGTTGACGAGAATTTAAATTTTTTAATGCGTATTTTGTATATATATTTTTATACGTATTTACATCATTTCATGTGTATTTTGTATATATATTTCTATAGAAATCTACGTTATATTATGTGTATTCGTATATAGATTTTTAAACAAATTTGCACTTTTATGTGCATTTTGCATATTTTTTCAATACAAATTTACCTTATTGTATATGCATTTTGTATATTAATTTTAATTCAAATTTAATTATTCTATGTGTATTTTTGTATATGTATTTTTATAAAAATATGCTTTATTTTATGGGTATTTTGCATCTTTATTTTCATACAAATTTACGTTATTTTGTTGATATTCTGCTCATTCATTTTGATACGATTTGATATTATTCTATGTGTATTTTGTATATATTTTTCAAACAAATTTACGTTATTTTATGTGTATTTGTTTATATATTATGACACAAATTTACAATATTTTATGGGTATTTTGTATATATATTTCAAAAGAAATTTACCTAGTTTTATGTGTATTTTGACTATCTATTTTCATACAAACTCAAATTATTTTTATGTATTTTTGTATATATTTCAGTACAAATTTTAGTTATGTTATGTGTATTTTGTAAATCTATTTTCATTCAAATATATATTATTTTACTGGTATTTTGTTGATTTATATTGATACGAATTTACACTATTTTATATGTACTTTTTATATATATTTTTATACGCATTTACATTATTTAATATTTATTTTGAATATATAATTTTATACAAATTCATGGTATTTTATGTGTATTTTTATATATATTTTCATATAAATTTACATTATTTTATGTGTATTTTGTACATATATTTCATTAAAAATTTACCCTATTTTATGTTTATTTTGTATGTGTATTTTGTACATTTATATTTATACAAATACACATTCTTTTATTGGTATTTTGTGTATTTATTTTGTTTCGAATTTATATTATTTTATGTGTATTTTGTTTACATTTTTTTATACGTATTTACCTAATTTTATGTGTATTTTGTATATATATTTTTATAGATATCTACGTTATTTTATGTGTATTCGTATATATATTTTTAAACAAATTTACATTGTTTTATATGTATTTTTGCATTACTCTTTCAATAGAAGTTTACCTTATTGTATGTGCATTTTGTATATTTATTTCAATACAAATTTAAATATTTTATGTGTATTTTGGTATATATATTTTTATAAGAAATGCGCTATTTGATGGGAATTTTGCATCTTTATTTTCAAACAAATTTACATTATTTTATTAATATTCGGTGTATTTATTTTGATACGATCTTACATTATTCTATTTGTTTTTTGTATATATATTTTTTTATACATATTTACATTATTTAATGTATATCTTGCATAGAAGTTTACCTTATTGAATGTGCATTTTGTATATTTATTTCAATACAAATTTAGATATTTTATGTGTATTTTGGTATATATATTTTTATAAGAAATGCGCTATTTGATGGGAATTTTGCATCTGTATTTTCAAACAAATTTACATTATTTTATTAATATTCGGTGTATTTATTTTGATACAATCTTACATTATTCTATTTGTTTTTTGTATATATATTTTTTAATACATATTTACATTATTTAATGTATATCTTGCATAGGGTAGGCGGTGGCCGAAGTGGTAGCGTACTGGGCCCACATTCACCGCGTGATGGACGACGCGGGATCGAATCCCCACGTTACCACTCGGATTTTTCAGTCACCGCCGAGTGGCTTAAAACTACCCACATGCTGTCCTGAAGACCACCCATCAACCCGGACTCTAGAGGAAGCCGTCCAAGCGAATCAAGAACGAGTTCCAGGGGGCAGCATGAGCCAATGCAAGATAACGCCACTATAAACACTCGCCTGCGCCAGAACGGGCTGGGCCGACCATCATGCCCCACATGGAAGAAGCCTTGGGCCGACCATCAGGCCCCACCAGGAAGATGCCTACCGGCGCAACAGGCAGCGACGTAAAAAAAAAAAAAAAAATATATATATATATATATATATATATATATATATATATATATATATATATATATATATATATATATATATATATATATATATATATATATATATATATATATTTCATACAAATTTATTATCTATTATTTATTTTCATACAAATACACATTCTTTTCATGATATTTTGTTTATTTATTTTGACACGAATTTACATTACTTAATATGTATTTTATATATATATTTTTATACTTATTTACATAATTTCATGTGTATTTTGTATATATATTTCTATAGAAATCTACGTTATTTTATGTGTATTCGTATATATATTTTGAAACAAATTTACAATTTTATTTGTATTTAGCATTTTTTTTTTCAATACAAATTTACCTTATTTTATGTGTGCATTTTGTATATTAATTTTAATAAAAATTTAATTATTCTATGTGTATTTTTGTATATGTATTTAAAAAAAAAATTTGCTTTATCTTATGGGTATTTTGCATCTTTATTTTCATACAAATTTTAATAATTTAATTGATATTCTGTGTACTTATATTGATACGATTTTACATTATTCTATGTATAACATAAATAAATACAGAATACACAAAAATAGATATGCAAAATACATATAAACAATGTAAATTTGTTTCAAAATATATATACGAATACACATGAAATAAGGTAGATTTCTATAAAAATATATATACAAAATACACATAAAATTAAGTAAATACGTATAAAAAATGTATACAAAATACACATAAAATAATGTAAATTAGTATCAAAATAAATAAACAAAATACCAATAAAAGAATGTGCATTTGTATAAAAATATATACAAAATACACATTAAATAATATAAATTTGTTTAAAACTATACAAAATACACATGAAATGATGTAAATACGTATAAAAATATATATACAAAATATACATTAAATAATGTAAATTCGGGTCAAAATAAATAAACAAAATATCAATAAAAGAATGAGTATTTGTATGAAAATAGATATACAAAATACACATAAAATAACCTAAATTTGTATCAAACTATATACAATTTGTATGAAAATAAAGATGCAAAATTCCCATAAAATAGCGCATTTCTTATAAAAACATATACCAAAATACAAATAAAATTTTTAAATTTGTATTGAAATAAATATACAAAATGCACATACAATAAGGTAAATTTGTATTGAAAGAGATATGCAAAAATAAATATAAAACAATGTAAATTTGTTTCAAAATATATATACGAATACAAATAAAAAAACGTAGATTTCTATAATAATATATATAGAAAATACACATAAAATTAAGTAAATACGTATAAAAAAATGTATACAAAATACACATAAAATAATGTAAATTCGATTTAAAATAAATAAACAAAATACCAATAAAAGAATGTGTATTTGGATAAATATAAATATACAAAATACATATACAAAATAAACATAAAATAAGGTAGATTTGTAATAAAATATATGTACAAAATACACATAAAATAATGTAAATTTATATGAAAATATATATACAAATACACATAAAATACCATGAATTTGCATAAAAATATATATTAAAAAAAAATATTAAATAATGTAAAAGCGTATAAAAATATATATACAAAGTACATATAAAATAGTGTAAATTCGTATCAATATAAATCAACAAAACACCAATAAAATAATATATATATGAATGAAAATAAATTTACAAAATACACATAACATAACAAAAATTTGTATTAAAATATATACAAAAATACATAGAAATAATTTGAGTTTGTATGAAAACAGATATACAAAATACACATAAAACTAGGTAAATTTCTTTTGAAATGTATATGCAAAATAGCCATAAAATATTGTAAATTTGTGTCACAATATATAAACAAATACACATAAAATAACGTAAATTTGTATGAAAAATATATAAAAATACATATAGAATAATGTCAATTCCTATCAAAATGAATGAGCAGAATATCAATAAAATAATGTAAATTTTTATGAAAATAAAGATGCAAAATACCCAAAAAATAAAGCATATGTTTATAAAAATACAGATACAAAAATACACATCGAATAATTAAATTTGTATTAAAATTAATATACAATATGCGTATATAATAAGGTAAATTTGTATTGAAAAAATATGCAACATACACGTTTACTCATACAAATTTATATTATTTTATTGGTATTTTGTTTATTTATTTTGATACGAATTACATGATTATATGTGTATTTTGTACACATTTTTTTATACGTATTTACATTATTTAATGTGTATTCTGTTTATATATTTTCATACAAATTTACGTTATTATTTGTGTATTTGTATAAATATTTTGATACAAATTTACTTTATTTCATGTATATTGTATATATATTTCAATTCAAATTTAGCTTATTTTGTGTGTATTTTGTATATATTTTCATACAAATTTAATTACTTCTGTGTATTTTTGTATATAGTTTTATATAAATTTACGTTATTTTATGTGTATTTTGTATATTTATATTTATACAAATACACATTCTTTTATTGGTATTTTGTTTATTTATTTTGATACGAATTTACATTATTTTATGTGTATTTTGTATACATTTTTTTGTACGTATTTACTTCATTTTATGTGTATTTTGTATATATATATTTATAGAAATCTACGTTATTTTATGTGTATTCGTATACATATTTTGAAACAAATTTACATTGATTTATATGTATTTTGCGTATCTATTTCAATACAAATTTACCTTATGGTATGTGTTTTTTATATATTTATTTTAATACAAATCTAATTCTTTTATGTGTATTTTGGAATATATATTTTTATAAATAAAAAAAAATGCGTTATTTTATGGGTATTTTGCCTCTTTATTTTCATACAAATTTACATTATTTTATTAATATTCTGTGTATTTATTTTGATACGATTTTACATTATTCTATTTGTGTTTTGTATATATTTTTTTATACAAATTTACGTTATTTTAAGTGTATTTGTTTATGTATTTTCATTCAAATTTACATTATTTTATGTGTATTTTGTATATGTATTTCCATACAAATTTACCTAATTTTATGTGTATTTTTTATATTTATTTTCATACAAATTTAAAATATTTTTGTGTATTTTTGTATATAGTCTGATACAAATTTATGTTATTTTATGTGTATTTTGAATATCTATTAAATATATATACAAAATACATATGAAATTATGTAAATACGTATAAATATATATATACAAAAAACATATCAAATAATGTAAATTCGTGTCAAAATAAATAAACAAAATATCATGAAAAGAATGTGTATTTGTATGAAAAAAGAAAATAGATAATAAATTTGTATAAAATATATATGCAAGATACACATTAAATAATGTAAATATGTATAAAAAAGTATATACAAAAAACAAATAGAATAATGTAAAATCGTATCAAAATAAATACACCGAATATTAATCAAATAATGTAAATTTGTATGAAAATAAAGATGCAAAATTCCCATAAAATAGCGCATTTCTTTTAAAAATATATATACAAAAATACACATAAAATTTTTAAATTTGTATTGAAATAAATATACAAAATGCATATACAATTAGGTAAATTTTTATTGAAAGAGATATGCAAAAATACATATAAAACAATGTAAATTTGTTTCAAAATATATATACGAATTCAAATAAAAAAACGTAGATATCTATAAAAATATATATACAAAATACACATAAAATTAAGTAAATACGTATAAAAAAATGTATTCAAAATACACATAAAATAATGTAAATTCGAATTAAAATAAATAAACAAAATACCAATAAAAGAATGTGTATTTGTATAAATATAAATATACAAAATACACATACAAAATAAACATAAAATAAGGTAGATTTGTAATAAAATATATGTACAAAATACACATAAAATAATGTAAATTTATATTAAAATATATATACAAATACACATAAAATACCATGAATTTGTATAAAAATATATATTCAAAATAAATATTAAATAATGTAAGAACGTATAAAAATATATATACAAAGTACATATAAAATGAAAATTAAGATGCAAAATACCTATAAAATAAAGCATTTTTTTTATAAAATTATTGATACCAAAATACACATAAAATATTTGAACTTGTATTAAAATAAATATACAAAACGCACATACAATAAGATAAATTTGTATTGAAATAGATATGGAAAATACATATAAAATAATGTAAATTTGTTTCAAAATATATATGCGAATACACATAAAATAACGTAGATTTCTATAAAATTACATATACAAAATACATATAAAACTAAGTAAATACGTATAAAAAAATGTATACAAAATACACATAAAATAATGTAAATTCGTATAAATGTAAATAAACAATATACCAATAAAAGAATGTGTATTTGTATAAATATAAATATACAAAATGCACATAAAATAACGTAAATTTATATAAAACTATATACATAAAATAACGCAAATTTCTATAAAAATATATGTACAAAAATGAACATTAGATAAATTTGCATAAAAATATATATACAAAACACACATTATATAATGTAAATGAGTATAAAAATATGTATACAAAATACCTATGAAATAATCTAAATTCGTATCGAATTAAATTAAGAAATACCAATAAAATAATGTAATTTTGGATGAAAATATATATACAAAATACACATAAAATAACCTAAATACAAATATAAATATACTCATAAAATAATTTAAAATTGAATGAAATAAATATACAAAATAAACATAAAATAAAGTAAATTTGTAATGAAAAATATGAAAAAATACACATAAAATAATATAAATTTGTATGAAAATATATATACAAATACACATTAAATAACATGAATTTGTATAAAATTTGTATCAAAATATATACTTATACACACAATAAAATAACGTAATTTTTTTATGAAAATGTATATACAAAATACACATAAAATAATTTAAATACGTAGAAAAATATATATACAAAAAACACATAAAATAATGTAAATATGTATGAAAATATATAAACAAATACACATAAAATAATGTAAATTTGGATAAAATATATATACAAAATGAACATTAAATAATGTAAATATGTATAAAAAAAAATATATACAAAAACACATAGAATAGTGTTAAATCGTATCAAAATAAATAAAGAGAACATCAATAAAATAATGTAAATTTGTATGAAAATAAAGATGCAAAATATCCATATAATAACGCATATTTGCATAAAAATATATATACAAAAATACATATAAAATAATTAAATTTGTATTAAAATAAATATAAAAAATGCACGTAAGATAAAGTAAATTTGTATTGAAATAGATTTGCAAAATACACATTAATAATGTAAATTTGTATCAAAATATATATACGAATACTCATAAAATAGAGTAAATTTCTATGAAAATATACATACAAAATAGATATACAAAATACACATATAACTAGTTAAATTTGTATTTAAATACATGTACAAAAAACACATAAAATAATGTAGATTTGTATGAAATGAAAACAAATACATTTTATACAAAATATATATACAAAATACACATAGAATAATGTAAATATATATCAAAATAAATACACAGAATATCAATAAAATAATGTAAATTTGTATGAAAATAAAGATGCAAAATATCCATATAATAACGCATATTTGCATAAAAATATATATACAAAAATACATATAAAATAATTAAATTTGTATTAAAATAAATATACAAAATGCACGTACAATAAAGTAAATTTGTATTGAAATAGATATGCAAAATACACGTTAATAATGTAAATTTGTATGAAAATATATATACGAATACTCATAAAATAGAGTAAATTTCTATGAAAATATACAAACAAACTAGATATACAAAATACACGTATAACTAGTTAAATTTGTATTTAAATACATGTACAAAAAACACATAAAATAATGTAGATTTGTATGAAATGAAAACAAATACATTTTATATAAAATATATATACAAAATACACATAGAATAATGTAAAATCATATCAAAATAAATACACAGCATATCAATAAAATAATGTAAATTTGTATGAAAATAAAGATTCAAAATACCCATATATATATATATATATATATATATATATATATATATATATATATATATATATATATATATATATATATATATATATATATATATATATATATATATATATATATATATATATATATATATATACGAATACACATAAAATAACGCAGATTTCTATAGAAATATATATACAAAATACACTTGAAATAATGTAAATACGTATAAAAATATACATACAAAATACACATTAAATAATGTTAATTCGTGTCAAAATAAATAAACAAAATATCATGAAAAGAATGTTTATTTGTATGAAAAGAGATATACAAAATACACATAAAATAACCTAAATTTGTATAAAACTATATACAAAAATACACAAAAATAATTTAAACTTGTATGAAAATAAATATACAAAAAACATATAAAATTAGGTAAATTTGTATTGAAATACATATACAAAATACACATAAAATAATGTAAATTTGAAAGAAAATACATAAACAAATACACTTAAAATAACGTAAATACACATTCGTATTTTGTATGTATATTTTTATAGAAATCTACGTTATTTTATGTGTATTCGTATATATATTTTGAAACAAATTTACATTGTTTTATATGTATTTTTGCATATCTCTTTCAATAGAAGTTTACCTTATTGTATGTGCATTTTGTATATTTATTTCAATACAAATTTAAATATTTTATGTGTATTTTTTATATATATATTTTTATAAGAAATGCGCTATTTGATGGGAATTTTGCATCTTTATTTTCATACAAATTTACATTATTTTATTAATATTCGGTGTATTTATTTTGATATGATTTTACATTATTCTATTTGTTTTTCGTATATATATTTTTTATACATATTTACATTATTTAATGTGTATCCTGCATATATATTTCATACAAATTTATTATCTATTATTTATTTTCATACAAATACACATTCTTTTCATGATATTTTGTTTATTTATTTTGACACGAATTTACAAAGATTTGTATTTTGTATATATATTTCTATACGTATTTACATAATTTCATGTGTATTTTGTATATATATTTCTATAGAAATCTACGTTATTTTATGTGTATTCGTATATATATTTTGAAAGAAATTTACTTTGTTTTATATGTATTTTTGAATATCTCTTTCAATACATATTTACCTTACTGTATATGCATTTTGTATATTTATTTAAAAAAAATTAAATATTTTATGTGTATTTTGTTATATATATTTTTATAAAAAGTGCGCTATTTTATGGGAATTTTGTATCTTTCTTTTCATACAAATTTACATTATTTTATTGATATTCTGTGTATTTATATTGATAGGATTTTACATTATTCTATTTCTTTTTTGTATATATTTTTTTATACACATTTACATTATTTAATATGTATCTTGCATATATATTTTATACAAATTTACGTTATTTTCAGTGTATTTGTTTATATATTTTCATTCAAATTTACATTATTTTATGTGTATTTTGTATATGTATTTCAATACAAATTTACCTAATTTTATGTGTACTTTGTATATTTCTTTTCATACAAATTTTAAATATTTTTGTGTATTTTTGTATATAGTTTTATACAAATTTAGGTCATTTTATGTACGCATTTTCATTATTTAATGTGTGTTTTGTATATATATTTTTATGCAAATTTACTTTATTTTATGTGCATTTTTGTACATATATTTTTTTAGAAATTTGCGTTATTTAATGTGTATTTGTATATGTTTTCTCATACAAATTTACATTATTATATTGCTATTTTGTTTATTTATTTTGATACGAATGAAAATAGATGTACAAAATTTACATGAAATAAATTAAATTTGTATTGAAATATATATACAAAATACATAAAATAATGTAAATTTGAATCAAAATATTTTAACAGATGCGCATGAAATAACGTAAATTTGTTTTAAAATATACAAAAAACACATTAAATAATGTAAATATGCATAAAAAAATATATACAAAAACAAATAGAATAATCGTATCAAAATAAATACACAGAATATTAATAAAACAATGTAAATTTGTATTAAAATAAAGATGCAAAATACCCATTAAATAACGCATTTTTTATAAAAATATATATACCAAAATACACATGAAAAAATGAATTTGTATTAAAATAAATATACAAAATAAACATACAATAAGGTAAATCTGTATGGAAATATTTATGCAAAATACATATAAAACAATGTAAATTTGTTTCAAAATATATATACGAATACACATAAAATAACGTAGATTTGTATAAAATTATATATACAAAATACACATAAAATTAAGTAAATACGTATAAGAAAGTGTTTACAAAATACACATAAAATAATGTAAAATCGTATCAAAATAAATAAACAAAATACCAATAAAAGAATGTTTATTTGTATAAATATAAATATACAAAAAACACATAAAATAACGTAAATTTGTATAAAACTATATACAAAAATACACAGACGTAATTAAATTCGTATGAAAATAGATATACAAAATACAGATAAAATAAGCTAAATTTGAATTGAAATATATATACAAAATACATAAAATAATGTAAATTTGTATCAAAATATTTATAAAAATACATATAATAACGTAAATTTGTTTAAAAATATATAAACAAAATTCTCATTAAGTAATGTAAATACGTATAAAAAATATGTACAAAATACACATATAATCATGTAATTCGTATCAAACTAAATAAACAAAATATCAATAAAATAATGTAAATTTGTATGAGAAAACATATACAAATACATATAAAATAACGCTAATTTCTATAAAAATATATGTCCAAAAATGAACGTAAAATAAAGTAACTTTTTAATAAAAATATATATACAAAACACACATTAAATAATGTAAATGCGTACGTAAAATAACCTAAATTTGTATGAAACTATATACAAAAATACACATATATAATTTAAATTTGTCTGAAAAGAAATATACAAAATACACACAAATTAGGTTAATTTGTATTGAAATAAATATACAAAATACACATAAAATAATGTAAATTTGAAAGAAAATATATAAACAAATACACATATAATAACGTAAAAAAAATTATGAAATATATATACAGAATACACATTAAATAATGTAAATATGTAAAAAAAAATATATACAAAACACAAATAGTATAATGTAAAAGCGTATCAAAATATATACACAGAATATTAATAAAATAATGTAAATTTGTGTGAAAATTAAGATGCAAAATACCTATAAAATAACGCATTTTTTATAAAATTATTGATACCAAAATACATATAAAATATTTGAGCTTGTATTAAAATAAATATACAAAATGCACATACAATAAGATAAATTTGTATTGAAATAGATATTCAAAATACATATAAAATAAAGTAAATTTGTTTCAAAATATATATACGAATACACATAAAATAACGTAGCTTTCTATAAAAATACATATACAAAATACACATAAAATTAAGTAAATACGTATAAAAAAATGTATACAAAATACACATAAAATAAAGTAAATTCGTATAAATGTAAATAAACCATATACCAATAAAAGAATGTGTATTTGTATAAATATAAATATACAAAATGCACATAAAATAACGTAAATTTATATAAAACTATATACATAAAATAACGCAAATTTCTATAAAAATGTATGTACAAAAATGAACATTAAATAAATTTGCATAAAAATATATATACAAAACACACATTAGATAATGTAAATGAGTATAAAAATATGTATACAAAATACCTATGAAATAATCTAAATTCGTATCGAATTAAATTAAGAAATACCAATAAAATAATGTAATTTTGGATGAAAATATATATACAAAATACACATAAAATAACCTAAATACAAATACAAATATACACATAAAATAATTTAAAATTGAATGAAATAAATATACAAAATAAACATAAAATAAGGTAACCTAAAGATAACCTAAGATAACCTAAATACAAATACAAAAATACACATTAAATAATTTAAAATTGAATGAAATAAATATACAAAATAAACATAAAATAAGGTAAATTTGTAATAAAATATATGTAAGAATACACATAAAATAATATAAATTTGTATGAAAATATATATGCAAATACACATAAAATAACATGAATTTGTATAAAATTTGTTTTAAAATATATATGAATACACACAATAAAATAACGTAAATTTTTATGAAAATGTATATATAAAATACACATAAAATATTTTAAATACGTAGAAAAATATATATACAAAATACACATAAAATAATGTATATTCGTAAAAAATTAAATACACAAAATTCCAATAAAAGAATGTATATTTGTAGGAAAATATATATACAAAAAACAAATAAAATAACTAAAATTTGTATAAAAATATATACAAAAAAACACAAAAATAATTCAAATTTTTTTGAAAATAGATATGCAAAATACACATAAAGTTAGGCAAATTTGTATTGAAATACATATACAAAACTCACATAAAATAATGTAAATTTGTATGAAAATATATAAACAAATACATATAAAATCACGTAAACTTGGATAAAATATATATACAAAATATACATTAAATATTTTAAATATGTATAAAAATATATTATATTATATATATTTTTATTGATATTTGCGTTATTTATGTGTATTTTGTATATGTTTTCTCATAGAAATTGACATTATTTTATTGGTATTTTGTCTATTTATTTTGATACGAATTACATGATTATTTGTGTATTTTTTACATTTTTTTTATACGTATTTACATTATTTAATGTGTATTTTGTTTATATATTTTACACAATTTACGTTATTATATGTGTATTTGTATAAGTATTTTGATACAAATTTACATTATTTTATGTATTTTGTATTTATATTTCAATTCAAATTTAGCTTATTTTATGTGTATTTTGTATATCTAATTATTTTAATACAAAATCAAATATTTTATGTTTTTTCGTATATATATTTTTTATAAAAAATGCGTTATTTTATGGGTATTTTGCATCTTAGTTTTCATTATTTTATTAATATTTTCTGTATTTATTTTGATACGACTTTACATTATTTTATTTGTGTTTTGTATATATTTTTTTTATACATATTTACATTATTTAATGTGTTTTTTGTATATATATTTGATACATATTTACGTTATTTTAAGTTATTTTATGTGTATTTGTATACACAAATTTATAATATTTTATGGGTATTTTGTATATATATTTCAAAAGAAATTTACCTAGTTTTATGTGTATTTTAAATATCTATTTTCATACAAACTCAAATTATTTTTATGTATTTTTGTATATATTTCATTACAAATTTTAGTTATGTTATGTGTATTTTGTAAATCTATTTTCATTCAAATATATATTATTTTATTGGTATTTTGTTGATTTATATTGATACGAATTTACATTATTTTATATGTACTTTGTATATATATTTTTATACGCATTTACATTATTTAATATTTATTTTGAATATATAATTTTATACAAATTCATGGTATTTTATGTGTATTTGTATATATATTTTCATATAAATTTACATTATTTTATGTGTATTTTGTACATATATTTCATTACAAATTTACCTTATTTTATGTTTATTTTGTATGTGTATTTTGTACATTTATATTTATTCAAATACACATTCTTTTATTGGTATTTTGTTTATTTATTTTGTTTCGAATTTACATTATTTTATGTGTATTTTGTTTACATTTTTTTATACGTATTTACTTAATTTTATGTGTATTTTGTATATATATTTTTATAGAAATCTACGTTATTTTATATGTACTCGTATATATATTTTGAAACAAATTTACATTGTTTTATATGTATTTTTGCATATCTCTTTCAATAGAAGTTTACCTTATTGTATGTGCATTTTGTATATTTATTTCAATACAAATTTAAATATTTTATGTGTATTTTGGTATATATATTTTTATAAGAAATGCGCTATTTGATGGGAATTTTGCATCTTTATTTTCATACAAATTTACATTATTTTATTAATATTCGGTGTATATATTTTATACGTATTTACATTATTTAATGTGTATTTTGTTTATATATTTTTATACAAATTTACGTTATTATATGTGTATTTGAATATATATTTTGATACAAATTTGCATTATTTTATGTATTTTCTATATTTATTTCAATTCTAATTTAGCTTATTTTATGTGTCTTTTGTATATCTATTTTCATACAAATTTAATTATTTTTGTTTATTTTTGTATATAGTTTTATACAATTTTACGTTATTTTATGTGTATTTTGTATATTTATATTTATACAAGTACACATTCTTTTCTTTGCATTTTGTTGATTTATTTTGATACGAATTTACATTATTTTTGTGTATTTTGTTTACATTTTCTTATACGTATTTACTTCATTTTATGTGTATTTTGTATATATATTTTTATAGAAATCTACGTTATTTTATGTATATTCGTATATATATTTTGAAAGAAATTTACATTGTTTCATATGTATTTTGTATATTTGTATAAATATAAATATACAAAATGCACATAAAATAAGGTAAATTTATATAAAACAAAATACAAAGATACACAGAAGTAATTAAATTTGTATGAAAATAGATATACAGAATACACACAAAGTAAGCTTAATTTTAATTGAAATATATGTACAAAATACATGAAATAAAGTAAATTTGTATCAAAATATTTTTACAAATACATATATAATTACGTAAATTTTATATAAAAATATATAAACAAAATACACATTAAATAATGTAATTACGTATAAAAAAATATATACAAAATACATATATAATCATGTAATTCGTATCAAAATAAATAAACAAAATACCAATAAAATAATAAATATGTATTTGTAAATTTGTATTGAAATATATAAAAAAATACATAAAAATAATTTGAGTTTGTATGAAAATAGATATTCAAAATACACATAAAACTAGGTAAATTTCTTTTGAAATATATATACAAAATACCCATAAAATATTGTAAATTTGTGTCAAAATATATAAACAGATACACATAAAATAACTTAAAATAACGTAAATATGTATCAAATATATATACAAAAAACACATTAAATAATGTAAATATGTATAAAAAAATATATACAAACCACAAATAAAATAATATAAAATCGTATCAAAATAAATTCAGAAAATATTAATAAAATAATGTAAATATTTATGAAAATTAAGATGCAAAATACCCATAAAATAACGCATTTTTTTTAAATATATACACGAAAAAACATAAAATATTTGATTTTGTATTAAAATAAATAGATATACAAAATACACATAAAATAAGCTAAATTTGAATTGAAATATATATACAAAATACATAAAATAATGTAAATTTGTATCAAAATACTTATACACTTATACAAATACACATATAATAACGTAAATTTGTATAAAAATATATAAACAAAATACACATTAAATAATGTAAATACGTATAAAAAAATGTACAAAATACAGAAATAATCAAGTAATTCGTATCAAAATAAATAGACAAAATACCTATAAAATAATGTAAATTTCTATGAGAAAACATATACAAAATACACATAAATAACGCAAATATCAATAAAAATATATATAATATAATATATTTTTATACATATTTAAAATATTTAATGTATATTTTGTATATATATTTTATCCAAATTTACGTTATTTTATATGTATTTGTTTATATATTTTCATACAAATTTACATTATTTTATGTGAGTTTTGTATATGTATTTCAATACAAATTTGCCTAACTTTATGTGTATTTTGCATATCTATTTTCAAAAAAATTTAAATTATTTTTGTTTATTTTTGTATATATTTTTATACAAATTTTAGTTATTTTTTTGTTTTTTGTATATATATTTTCCTATAAATATACATTCTTTAATTGGAATTTTTTGTATTTAGTTTTTTACGAATTTACATTATTTTATGTGTATTTTGTATATATATTTTTCTACGTATTTAAAATATTTTATGTGTATTTTATATATACATTTTCATAAAAATTTACGTTATTTTATTGTGTGTATTCGTATATATTTTGAAACAAATTTTATACAAATTCATGTTATTTTATGTGTATTTGTATATATATTTTCATACAAATTTATATTATTTTATGTGTATTCTTACTTATATTTTATTACAAATTTACCTTATTTTATGTTTATTTTGTATATTTATTTCATTCAATTTTAAATTATTTAATGTGTACATTTGTATTTGTATTTAGGTTATTTTATGTGTATTTTCAATATATATTTTCATCCAAAATTACATTATTTTATTGTTATTTTCTTAATTTAACTCGATACGAATTTAGATTATTTCATAGGTATTTTGTATACAAATTTTTATTCTCATTTACATTATCTAATGTGTGTTTTGTATATATTTTTTCATGCAAACTAATTTTATATCCATTTTTGTACATATATTTTTATAGAAACTTAAAACGTTATTTTATGTGTATTTTGTATATGTTTTCTCATACAAATTTACATTATTTAATTAGTTTTTTGTTTATTTATTTTGATACGAATGACTTGATTATTTATGTATTTTGTAAATATTTTTTATACGTATTTACATTACTTAATGTGTATTTTGTTTATATATTTTTTTACAAATTTACGTTATTATATGTATATTTGTTAAAAATATTTTGAAACGAATTTACTTTATTTTATGTATTTTGTATATATATTTCAATTCAAATTTAGCTTATTTTGTATGTATTTTGTATATCTATTTTCATACAAATTGAATTACTTCTGTGTATTTTTGTATATAGTTTTATACAAATTTACGTTATTTTATGTGCATTTTGCATATTTATATTTATACAAATACACACTCTCTTATTGGTATTTTGTTTATTTATATTTATACGAATTTACATTATTTTATGTGAATTTTGTATACATTTTTGATTCGTATTTACTTAATTTTATTTGTATTTTGTATATATATATTTATAGAAATCTACGTTATTTTATGTGTATTCGTATATATATTTTGAAACAAATTTACATTGTTTTATATGTATTTTGCATATCTATTTCAATACAAATTTACCTTATTGAATGTGCATTTTGTATATTTATTTTAAAACAAATTCAAATAATTTATGTGTATTTTGGTATATATAATTTTATAAAAAATGCATTATTTTATAGTTATTTTGCATCTTAGTTTTCATACAAATGTACATTATTTTATTACTATTCTGTGTATATATTTTGATACGATTTTATATTATACTATTTGTGTTTTGTATATATTTTTTTATACATATTTTTATTATTTAATGAGTATTTTTTATATATATTTTATACAAATTAACGCTATTTTAAGTGTATTTGTGTATATAATTTTATTCAAATTTACATTATTTGAAGTGTATTTTTGTATAAGCATATAGAGTAAATTTCTATGAAAATATATATTCAAAATACATATAAAATAATGTAGATAAGTATAAAAATATATATAACAAATTCACCTAAAAAAATGAAAATTCGTATCAAAATAAATAAACAAAATTCCGATAAAAGAACGTACATTTGTAGGAAAATAAATATACAAAATACACATAAAATTACGAAAATTTGAATAAAAATATATACAAAAAAACAAAAAAATAAATTTCAATTTGTATAAAATAGATATACAAAATATACATAGAATAATGTAAAATCGTATCAAAATAAATACACAGAATATCAATAAAATAATGTAATATAATAAATGTAAAATAATGTAAAAATACATATAGAAAAATACACATAGAATAATTAGATTTGTATTAAAATTAATATACAAAATGCACGTACAATAAGGTAAATTTGTATTGAAAAAATATACAAAATGCACATAAAAGTGTAGATTTGTTTAAAAATCTATATACGAATACACATAAAATAACGTAGATTTCTATAGAAATTTATATACAAAATACACATGAAATTACGTAAATACGTATAAAAATATATATATACAAAATACACATTAAATAATTTAAATTCTCGTCAAAATAAATAAACAAAATATCAATAAAAGAATGTGTATTTGTATGAAAATAGATATACAAAATACTCATAAAATAACCTAAGTTTGTATAAAACTATATACTAAAATACACAAAAATAATTTAAATTTGTATGAAAATAAATATACAAAAAACACATAAAATTAGGTAAATTTGTATTGAAATACATATACAAAATACACATAAAATAATGGAAATTTGAATGAAAATATATAAACATAAACACTTAAAATAACGTAAATTTGTATCAAATATATATACAAAATACACATTAAATAATGTAAATATGTATAAAAAAATATATACAAAACACAAATAGAATAATGTAAAATCGTATCAAAAATAAATACACAGAATATTAATAAAATAATGTAAATTTGTATGAAAATAAAGATGCAAAATAGCCATAAAATAACGCATTTTTGATAAAAATATATATACAAAAATACACATAAACTATTAAAATTTGTATTAAAATAAATATAAAAAATGCACATACTATAAGGTAAATTTGTATTGAAATAGATATGCAAAATACATATAAAACCATGTAAATTTTTTTCAAAATATATATACGAATACACATAAAATAACGTAGATTTCTATGAAAATAAATATACAAAATACACATAAAATGAAGTAAATACGTATAAAAAAAGGTATACAAAATACACATAAAATAATGTAAATTCGTATGAAAATAAATAAAGAAAATACTAATAAAAGAATGTGTATTGTATAAATTAAGAAATACAAAATACAAAAAAAATAACGTAAATTTATATAAAACTATATGCAAAAATACACAAAAGTAATTAAATATGTGTGAAAATAGATATACAAAATACATGTGTATTTTGTATATATATTTTCATCCAAATTGAAAATATTTTTGTTTATTTTTTTATATATTTTCATCTTTATTTTCATACAAATTTACATTATTTTATTGATATTCTCTTTATTTATTTTGATACGATTTAACATTATTATATGTTTTTTTTATTTTTTTTTATACATATTTACATTATTTAATGTTCATTTTGTATATATATTTTATGCAAATTTACATTATTTTATGTGTATTTGTTTATATATTTTCATACATATTTACATTATTTTATGTGTTTTTTGAATATATATTTTTCTACATATTTAAATTATTTTATGTGTATTTTGTATATACATTTTCAAAAAAAAATTACGTTATTTTATTGTGTGTATAAGTATATATTTTGATACAAATTTTATACAAATTCATGTTATTTAATGTGTATTTGTATATATATTTTCATACAAATTTATATTATTTTATGTGTATTTTTTCATATATTTCATTACAAATTTACCTTATTTTATGTTTATTTTGTATATTTATTTCATTCAATTTTAAATTATTTTATGTGTATATTTGTATTTGTATTTAGGTTATTTTATGTGTATTTTGTATATATATTTTCATCCAAAATTACATTATTTTATTGGTATTTCTTAATTTAATTCGATACGAATTTAAATTATTTCATAGGTATTTTGTATACATATTTTTATACTCATTTACATAATCTAATGTGTGTTTTGTATATATATTTTTATGCAAATTTATTTAGTGCTCATTTTTATACATATATTTTTATAGAAATTTGTGTTATTTTATGTATATAGTTTTATAAATTTACGTTATTTTATGTGCATTTTGTATATTTATATTTATACAAATACACATTCTTTTATTGGTATATTGCTTATTTACATTTATACGAATTTACATTATTTTATGTGTATTTTGTATACATTTTTTTATACGTATTTACTTAATTTTATGTGTATTTTGTATATGTATTTTTATAGAAATCTACGTTATTTTATGTGTATTCGTATATTTATTTTGAAACAAATTTACATTATTTTATATGTATTTTGCATATCTATTTCAATACAAATTTACCTTATTGTAGGTGCATTTTCTATATTTATTTTAATACAAATTCAAATATTTTATGTGTATTTTGGTATCAATAATTTTATAAAAAATGCATTATTTTATAGGTATTTTGCATCTTAATTTTCATTTTTTATGTACTTTGTATATATATTTTTATACGCTTTTACATTATTTAATATTTATTTTGAATATATATTTTTTATACAAATTCATGGTATTTTATGTGTATTTGTATATATATTTTCATATAAATTTACGTTATTTTATGTGTATTTTGTACATATATTTTATTACAAATCTACCTTATTTTATGTTTATTTTGTATGTGTATTTTGTATATTTATATGTATCCAAATACACATTCTTTTATTGGTATTTTGTTTATTTATTTTAATTCGAATTTACATTATTTTATGTGTATTTTGCATACATTTTTTTATACGTATTTACTTAATTTTATGTGTATTTTGTATATATATTTTTATAGAAATCTACGTTTTTTTATTTGTATTCGTATATATATTTTGAAACATATTTACATTGTTTTATATGTATTTTTGCATATCTTTCAATACAAATTTACCTTATTGTATGTGCATTTTGTATATTTATTTCAATACAAATTTAAATATTTTATGTGTATTTTGGTATATATATTTTTATAAGAAATGCGCTATTTTATGTGAATTTTGCATCTTTATTTTCATACAAATTTACATTATTTTATTAATATTTGGTGTATTTATTTTGATACGATTTTACATTATTCTATTTGTTTTTTGTATATATTTTTTTTATACATATTTACATTATTTAATGTGTATCTTGCATATATATTTTATACAAATTTATTATCTATTATCTATTTTCATACAAATACACATTCTTTTCATGATATTTTGTTTATTTATTTTGACACGAATTTACATTATTTGATATGTATTTTGTATATATATTTTTATACGTATTTACATAATTTCATATGTATTTTGTATAGAAATCTATTTCGTATTTAGATAACTTAATGTGTATTTTGTTTACATATTTTTAAACAAATTTACGTTATTATATGTATTTTTATAAATATTTTGATACAAATTTACATTATTTTATGTATTTTGTATATACATTTCAATTCAAATTTAGCTTATTTTATCTGTATTTTGTATAAATATTTTCAGACGAATTTAATCATTTCTGTGTATTTTTGTATATAGTTTTATACAAATTTACGTTATTTTATGTGTATTTTGTATATTTATATTTATACAAATACACATTCTTTTATTGGTATTTTGTTTATTTATTTTGATACGAACTTACATTATTTTATGTGTATTTTGTATACATTTTCTTATACGTATTTATTTCATTTTAAGTGAATTTTGTATATATATTTTTTTTATAGAAATCTACATTATTTTATATGTATTCTTATATATATTTTGAAATAAATTTACATTGTTTTATATATATTTTGCATATATATTTCAATACAAATTTACCTTATTGTTTGGTCATTTTGTATATTTATTGTAATACAAATTTAAATATTTTATGTGTCTTTTGGTATATATATTTTTATAAAAAATGCGTTATTTAATGGGTATTTTGCATCTTTATTTTCATACAAATTTACATTTTTTTTATTAATATTCTGTGTATTTATTTTGATACGATTTTACATTATTCTATTTGTGTTTTGTATATATTTTTTTATACATATTTACATTATTTAATGTGTATTTTGTATATTTTAAAACAAATATACGTTATTTTATGCGCATCTTTTAAAATATTTTGATACAAATTTACATTATTTTATGTATTTTTTATATATATTTCAATACAAATTTAGTTTATTTTATATATATTTTGTATATCTATTTTCATTCGTATCAAAATAAATAAACAAAATAGCAATAAAATAATATAAATTTGTATGAGAAAACATATACAAATACACATAAAATAACCCAAATTTCTAAAAAAATATATGTACAAAAATGTACATAAAATAAAGTAGGTTTGCATAAAAATATATATACAAAACACACATTAAATAATGTAAATGCGTACATAATTTGTATGAAAAAAAAGATGCAAAATACCCATATTATAACGCATATTTGCATAAAAATATATATACAAAAATACACATAAAATATTTAAATTTGTATTAAAATAAATATACAAAATGCACATACAATAAAGTAAATTTGTATTGAAATACATATGAAAAATACACATAAATAATGTAAATTTGTATCAAAATATATATACGAATACACATAAAATAGAGTAAATTTCTATGAAAATACACATACACAATACATATGAAATGAAATATATAAGTATAAACATATATATATCAAATACACCTAAATAATGTAAATTCGTATCAAAATAAATAAACAAAATTCCGATAAAAAACGTATATTTGTAGGAAAATAAATATACAAAATACACATAAAATATCGAAAATTTGTATATAGTTTATTGTGCATATATATTTTTATACATTATTTAATGTTTATTTTGAATATATATTTTTATACTAATTCATGTTATTTTATGTGTTTTTGTATATATATTTTCATACAAATTTATATTATTTTATGTGCATTTTGTACATATATTTCATTACAAATTTACCTTATTTATGTTTATTTTGTATATTTATTTCATTCAATTTTAAATTATTTATATATATATTTGTATATATATTTATATATATTTATATATATATATATATATATATATATCCAAAATATATATATATATATATATATATATATATATATATATATATATAGATTATTTCATTGCTATTTTTTATACATATTTTTATACGCATGTACATTATTTAATGTGTGTTTTGTATATATATTTTTATGCAAATTTACTTTATTTTATGTGCATTTTGTACATATATTTTTATAGAAATTTGCGTTATTTTATGTGTATTTTGTATATGTTTTCTCATACTAATTTACATTATTTTATTGGTATTTTGTTTATTTATTTTGATACGAATTACATTATTATATGTGTATTTTGTACAAATTTCTTATACATATTTACATTATTTAATGAGTATTTTGTTTATATATTTTTATACAAATCCACTTTATTATATGTGTGTTTTTATAAATATTTTGATACAAATTTACATTATTTTATGTAGTTTGTATATATATTTCAATTCAAATTTAGCTTATTTTATTTGTATTTTGTATATCCATTTTCATACAAATTTAGTTACTTTTGTGTATTTTTGTGTATAGTTTAATACAAATTTACGTTATTTAATGTGTATTTTGTATTTTTATATATATACTAATACACATTCTTGTATTGGTATTTTGTTTATTTATTTTGATACGAATTTACATTATTCTATATGTATTTTGTATACATTTTTTTATACGTATTTACTTAATTTTATGTGTATTTTGTATATATATTTTTAGAGAAATCGACCTTATTTTATGTGTATTCGTATATATATTTTGAAACAAATTTACATTGTTTATATGTATTTTGCATATCTATTTAAATACAGATCTACCTTATTTTATGTGCATTTTGTAAATTTATTTTAATACAAATTCAATTATTTTATGTGTATTTTGGTATGTATATTTTTTATAAAAAATGCGTATTTTATGGGTATTTTGCATCTTAATTTTCATACAAATTTACATTATTTTATTAACATTCTGTGTATTCATTTTGATACGATTTTACATTATTCTATTTGTGTTTTGTATATATTTTTTTATATATATTTACATTATTTAATGTGTATTTTGTATATATATTTTATACAATTTTACGTTATTTTAAGTGTATTTGTTTATATATTTTCATTCAAATTTACATTATTTTAAGTGTATTTTGTATATGTATTTAAATACAAATTTACCTAATTTTATGTGTATTTTGTATATTTATTTTCATACAAATTTAAATTATTTTTGTGTATTTTTGTATATAGTTTTATACAAATTTATGTTATTTCATGTGTATTTTGTATATCTATTTTCATATAAATACACATTCTTTTATTGATATTTTGTTTATTTATTTTGACGCGAATTTACATTATTTAATTGTGTATATGTATTTTTATAAAAAATATGCTTTATTTCATGGGTATTTTGCATCTTTATTTTCATACAAATTTACATTATTTTATTGATATTCTGCTCATTCATTTTGATACGATTTGACTTTATTCTATGTGTATTTTGTATATTATTTTCATACAAATTTACATTATTTTATGTGTATTTGTTTATATATTTTGACACAAATTTACAATATTTTATGGGTATTTTGTATATATATTTCAAAAGAAATTTACCTAGTTTTACGCGTATCTTGTATATCTATTTTCATACAAATTCAAATTATTTCTATGTATTTTTGTATATAATTTAATACAAATTTTAGTTATGTTATGTGTATTTTGTAAATTTCTTTTTATTCAAATATATATTATTTTATTGGTATTTTGTTGATTTATTTTGATACGAATTTACATTATTTTATATGTACTTTGTATATATATTTTTATACGCATTTACATTATTTAATATTTATTTTGGATATATATTTTTATACAAATTCATGGTATTTTATGTGTATTTGTATATATATTTTCATATAAATTTTCATTATTTGATGTGTATTTTGAACACATATTTCATTACAAATTTACCTTAATTTATGTTTATTTTGTATATTTATTTCATTTAATATTAAATTATTTTCTGTGTATATTTGTATATGTGTTTAGGTTATTTTATGTGTATTTTCTATATATATTTCCATCGAAAAATTACATTATTTTATTGGTATTTTGTTAATTTAATTCGATAAGAATTTAGACTATTTCATAGGTATTTTGTATACATATTTTTATACGCATTTACATTATTTAATGTGTGTTTTGTATATATAATTTTATGCAAATTTACTTTATTTTATGTGCATTTTTGTATATATATTTTTATAGAAATTTCAGTTCTTTTATGTGTATTTTGTATATGTTTTCTCATACAAATTTACATTATTTTATTAGTATTTTGTTTATTTATTTTGATACAAATTACATTATTATATGTGTATTTTGTACATATCTTTTATACGTATTTACATTATTTAATATGTATTTTGTTTATATATTTTTATACAAATTTACGTTATTATATGTGTATTTGTATAAATAGTTTGATACAAATTTACATTATTTTATGTATTTTGTAAATATATTTCAATTAAAATTTAGCTTATTTTAAGTGTATTTTTGTATATCTATTTTCATACAAATTTAATTACTTTTGTGTATATTTGTATAAAGTTTTATAAAAATTTACGTTATTTTATGTGTATTTTGTATATTTTTATTTATACAAATACTCATTCTTTTATTGTTATTTTGTTTATCTATTTTGATACCAATTTACATTACTTTATGAGTATTTTGCATACATTTTTTTATACGTATTTACTTAATTTTATGTGTATTTTGTATATATACTTTTATAGAAATCTACCTTATTTCATGTGTATTCGTATATATATTCTGAAACAAATTTACATTGTTTATATGTATTTTGCATATCTATTTTTGTGTATTCTGTATTTTTTTTATACATATTTACATTATTTAATGTTTATTTTGTATATATATTTTATCCAAATTGACGTTATTTTATGTGAATTTGTTTATATATTTTCAAACAAACTTACTTTATTTTATGTGTATTTTGTATATGTATTTCAATACAAATTGTCCTAATTTTATGTGTATTTTGCATATCTATTTTCAAACACATTTAATCTATTTTTGTGTTTTTTTGTATATATTTTCATACAAATTTTAGTTCTTTTATTTGTATTTTGTATATATATTTTCCTACAAATATACATTCTTTTATTGGAATTTTGTTCATTTATTTTGATACGAATTTACATTATTTTATGTGTATTTTGTATATATAATTTTCTACGTATTTAAACTATTTTATGTGTATTTTGTGTATACATTTTCGTAAAAATTTACGCTATTTTATTGTGTGTATTCGTATATATTTTGATACAAATTTTATACAAATTCATGTTATTTTATGTGTATTTGTATATATTTTCATACAAATTTATATTATTTTATGTGTATTTTTACATTTATTTCATTATTAATTTAACTTTTTTTATGTTTATTTTGTATATTTATTTCATTAAATTTTAAATTATTTTATGTGTATATTTGTAATTGTATTCAGGTTATTTTATATCTATTTTCTATATATATTTACATTCAAAATTACAATATTTTATTGGTACTTTCTTAGTTTAATTCGATACGAATTTAGATTATTTCATAGGTATTTTGAATACATATTTTTATACTCATTTATATTATCTAATATGTGTTTTGTATATATATTTTTATGCAAATTTATTTTATGTGCATTTCTGTACATATATTTTTTATAGAAATTTACGTTATTTGATGTGTATTTTGTATATGTTTTCTCATACAAATTTACATTATTTTATTGATATTTTGTTTATTTATTTTCATACGAATTACATGATTATATGTGTATTTTGTATATATTTTTTTAAACGTATTTACATTATTTAATGTGTATTTTGTTGATATATTTTTAAACATATTTACATTATTAATGTGTATTTGTATTAATATTTTGATACAAATTTGCTTTATTTTATGTATTTTTTATATATATTTCAATTCAAATTTAGGTTATTTTGTGTGTATTTTATATATCTATTTCATACAAATTTAATTACTTCTGTGTATTTTTGTATATAGTATTATATAAATTTACGTTATTTTATTCGTATTTTTTATATTTATATTTATACAAATACACACTCTTTTATTGGAATTTTCTTTATTTATTTTGATACGAATTTACATTATTTTATGTGTATTTTGTATACATTTTTTTATACGTATTTACAATTTTTATGTGTATTTTGTATATATATTTTCTTAGAAATCTACGCTATTTTATGTGTATTCGTATATATATTTTGAAACAAATTTACATTGTTTTATATGTATTTTGCATACCTATTTCAATACAAATTTAAATTAGTGTATGTGTATTTTGTATATTTATTTTAATACAAATTTAAAATTTTTATGTGTATTTTGGTATATCTATTTTTTTTTAAAAATGCGTTATTTTATGGGTATTTTTCTTCTTTATTTTCATACAAAATTTCATTATTTTATTAATATTCTGTGTATTTATTTTGATACGATTTTACATTATTCTATTTGTGTTTTGTATATATTTTTTTATACATATTTATATTATTTAATTTGTATTTTGTATATATATTTTATACAAATTTACGTTATTTTAGGTGTATTTTTTATGTATTTTCATTCAAATTTTCATTATTATATGTGTATTTTGTATACGTATTTCAACACAAATTTACCTAATTTTATGTGTATTTTGTATATATATTTTCATACAAGTTTAAATTATTTTTGTGTATTTTGTATATATATTTTCATACGTATTTACATCATTTCATGTGTATTTTGTATATATATTTCTATAGAAATCTACGTTATTTTATGTGTGTTCGTATATATATTTTGAAACAAATTTCCACTGTTTTATGTGTATTTTGCATATTTTTTCAATACAAATTTACCTAATTGTATGTGCATTTTGTATATTAATTTTAATACAAACTTAATTATTCTGTGTGTATTTTTGTATATGTATTTTTATATAAATATGCTTTATTTGATGGGTGTTTTACATCATTCTATGTGTATTTTCTATATATATTTTATACAAATGTATGTTATTTTATGTGTATTTGTTTTCATTTCATACAAGTTTACATTATTTTATGTGTATATTGCACATGTTTTTAAATACAAATTTAACTAATTATATGTGTATTTTGTATATCTATTTTCATACAAATAGAAAATATTTTTGTGTTTTTTTATTTCTGTATATATTTTTATACAAATTTTCGCTATTTTACGTGTATTTTGAATATTTATTTTCCTACAAATATACTTTCTTTTATCATAATTTTGTTTATTTATTTTGATGAGTTTACATTATTTTAGGGGTATTTGGTATATATATTTTTATATTTATTTACATCATTTTATATGTATTTTGTATGCATCTTTTCATAGAAATTTACACTATTTTATGTGTATTCGTATATATCTTTTGATACAAATTTACATTATGTATACGTATTTTGCATATCTATTTTAATACAAATTTACTTTATTGTATGTGCATTTTGTATATTTATTTTAATACAAATTAAATTATTTTATGTGTATTTTTGTATATATATTTTTATGCAAATATGTGTTATTATATGGGTATTTTGCATCTTTATTTTCATACAAATTTACATTATTTTATTGATATTCTGTTTATTTATTTTGATACGCTTTAACATTATTCTATGTGTATTTTGTTTATATTTTTTTATACATATTTACATTAATGTTTATTTTGTATATATATTTTATCCAAATTTACTTTGTTTTATGTCTATTTGTTAATATATTTTCATACAAATTTACATTATTTTTTGTATTTTGTACATGTATTTTAATACAAATTCGCCTAATTTTATGTGTATTTTGCATATCTATTTTCAAACTAATTTAAACTATTTTTGTGTATTTTTGTACATATTTTTATACAAATTTTAGATATTTTATTTGTATTTTGTATATATATATATATATATATATATATATATATATATATATATATATATATATATATATATATATATATATATATATATATATATATATATATATATTTTTTTTTTTTCTACAAATATAAATTCTTTTATTAGAATTTTGTCTATTTATTTTGATACGAATTTACATTATTTTATGTGTATTTTGAATATATACTTTTCTACGTATTTAAATTATTTTGTGTATTTTGTTTATACATTTTCCTAAAAATTTACGTTATTTTCTTGTGTATATTCGTATATATTTTGATTCAAATTTTATACAAATTCATGTTATTTTATGTGTATTTGTATAAATATTTTCATACAAATTTAGATGTGATTTTGTATACATTTTTTATACGTATTTACTTAATTCTATTTGTATTTTTTATAAATATTTTTATAGAAATCTACGTTATTTTGTGTATTAGTTTATATATTTTTAAACAAATTTATATAGTTTTATATGTATTTTGGATATCTATTTCAATACAAATTTACCTTAATGAATGTGCATTTTGTATATTTATTTTAATACAAATTTAAATATTTTATGTGTATTTTGGTATATATACATATATATATATATATATATATATATATATATATATATATATATATATATATATATATATATATATATATATATATATATATATATATATATATATATATATATATATATATATATATATATTTTTTTTTTTCTAAAAAAAATGCCTTATTTTATGGGTATTTTGCATCTTTATTTTCAAACAATTTTACATTATTTTATTAATTTTCTGTGTATTTATTTTGATACGATTTTACCCTATTCTATTTGTGTTTTGTATATATTTCTTTCATACATATATGCATTATTTAATGTGTATTTTGTGTATATATTTTATACAAATTTACGTTATTTAAATTGTATTTGTTTATATATTTTTATTCAAATTTACATTATTTTATGTGTATTTTGTATATGTATTTCAATACAAATTTACCTAATTTTATGTGTATTTTGTATATTCATTTTTATAGAAAATTACGTTTTTTTATGTGTATTCGTATATATATTTTGAAATAAATTTACCTTGTTTTATGTGTGTTTTGTATATCTATTTCAATACAAATTTACCATATTGTTTGTTCATTTTGTATATTAATTTTGAAACAAATTTAATTATTCTTTGTGTATTTTTGTATATGTATTTTTATAAAAATATGCTTTATTTTATGGGTATTTTGCATATTTATTTTCATACAAATTTACATTATTTTATTGACATTCTGTGTATTTATTTTGATACAATTTTACATTATTCTATGTGTATTTTGTATGTATATTTTATAAAAATGTAAGCTAAATTTGAATTGAAATATATATACAAAATACATAAAATAATGTAAATTTGTATCAAAATATTTATACAAATACACATATAATAACGTAATTTTTTTAAAAAATATATAAACAAAATACACATTAAAAAATGTAAATACGTATAAAAAAATATGTACAAAATACACATATAATCATATAATTCGTATCAAAATAATTAAACAAAATACCAATAAAATAATGTAAATTTGTGTGAGAAAACATATACAAAATACACATAAAATAACGCAAATTTCTATAAAAATATATGTACAAAAATGCACATAAAAAAAAGTAAATTTGCATAAAAATATATATACAAAACACACATTAGATAATGTAAATGAGTAAAACAGTATCTATACAAAATACCTATGAAATAATCTAAATTCGTATCGAATTAAACTAAGAAAATACTAATAAAATAATGTATTTTTGGATGAAAATATATATAGAAAATACACATAAAATAACCAAAATACAAATACAAATATACACATAAAATAATTTAAAATTGAATGAATTAATTTAAAAAATAAACATAAAATAAGTTAAATTTGTAATGAAATATATATAAAAATACACATAAAATAATATAAATTTGAATGAAAATATATATACAAATACACATAAAATAACATGAATTTGTATAAAATTTGTATCAAAATATACGAATACACACAATAAAATAACGTAGTTTTTTATGAAAATATATATACAAAATACACATAAAATAATGTAAATACGTAGAAAAATATATATACAAAGTACACATAAAATAATGTAAATATGTAAGGAAAATATATACAAAATACACCTAGAATAATATAAAATTGTATCAATATAAATGTACAGAATATCATTAAATTAATGTAAAAATGAAAACAAAGATGTAAAATACCCATAAAACTACTCATATTTAAAAAAAATATATATACACAAATACACATCAAATAATTAAATTTGTATTAAGATAAATATACAAAATACATATACAATAAGGTAAGTTTTTATTGAATTAGATATGCTAAATACACAAAAAATAATATAAATTTGTATCAAAACATATACGAATACACAAAATAAAATAACGTAAATTTTTTTGAAAATATATATACAAAATACACATAAAAGAATGTAAATACGTAGAAACATATATATTTAAAATACACATAAAATAATGTAAATTCGTATCAAAATGAATAAACAAATTTCCAATAAAAGAATGTATATTTGTAGGAAAATATATATACAAAATAACTAAAATCCGTATAAAAATATTTACAAATATACACAAAAATAATTTAAATTTGTTTGAAAATAGATATGAAAACTCCACATAAAATTAGGCAAATTTGAATTGAAATACATATACAAAATACACATTAAATAATGTAATATAAAATGTATAACATATATAAGATATATAAACAAATACATATAAAATAACGTACATTTGTATCAAATATATATACATAATATATATAAGGTAAATTTGTATTGAAATAGATATACAAAAATACATAAAAATAATTTAAATTTGTATGAAAATAAATATACAAAATACACATAAAATTAGGTAAATTTGTATTTAAATACATATACAAAATACACATAAAACAATGTAAATTTGAATGAAAATACATAAACAAATACACTTAAAATAACGTAAATTTGTATAAAAAAATATACAAAATACAAATAAAATGATGTAAAATCGTATCAAAATAAATACACAGAATATGATAATGTAAATTTGTATGAAAATAAAGAAGCAAAATACCAATAAAATAACGCAATTTTTTATAAAAATATATATACGAAAATACACTTAAAAAATTAAATTTGTAATAAAATAAATATACAAAATACACAAATTTAATTATTTTATGAGTATTTTGCAGCTTTATTTTCATACAAATTTACATTATTTTATTGATATTCTGTGTATTTATTTTAATTCGATTTTATATTATTCTATGTGTATTTTGTATATATATTTTATACAAATATACGTTACTTTATGTGAATTTGTTTTCATTTCATACAAATTTTCATTATTTTATGTGTATTTTGTACATGTATTTAAATGTGTATTTGGATATTTATTTTCCTACATATATACGTTCTTTTATCGCAATTTTCTTTATTTATCTTGATACGAATTTACATTATTTGAGGTATATTTGGTATATATATTTTTATACTTATTTACATCATTTTATATGTATTTTGTATGTATATTTTCATAGAAATTTACTCTATTTTATGAGTATTCGTATATATATTTTGATACAAATTTACTTTATTGATGTGTATTTTGCATATCTATTTCAATACAAATTTACTTTATTGTATGTGCATTTTGTATATGTATTTTAATAAAAAATTAATTATTTTATATGTATTTTTGTATATATATTTTTATTCAAATATCCGTTATTATATGGCTATTTTGCATCTTTATTCTCGTACAAATTTACATTATTTTATTGATATTCTGTTTATTTATTTTGATACGATTTTACTTTATTCTATGTGTATTTTGTATATATATTTTTATACATGTATAAATTATTTAATGTATATATTGTATATATATTTTTTCCAAATTTACGTTATTTTATGTGTATTTGTTTATATATTTTCATACAAATTTATATTATTTTATGTGGGTTTTGTATATGTATCTCCATACAAATTTGCCTAATTTTATGTGTATTTTCCATATCTATTTTCAAACAAATTTAAATTATTTTTGTGTATTTTTGTATATTTTTATACAAATTTTAGTTATTTCATTTGTATTTTGTATATATATTTTCCTACAGATATACATTCTTTTATTGGAATTTTGTTTATTTATTTTAATACGAATTTATATTATTTTATGTGTATTTTGTATATATATTTTTCTACGTATTTACATTATTTTATGAGTATTTTGTATATATATTCTCATAAAAATTTACCTTATTTTATTGTGTGTATTCGTATATAATTTGTTACAAATTTTATACAAACTCATGTTATTTTATACGTATTTGTATATATATTTTCATACAAATTTACATTATTTTATGTGCCTTTTTTCATATATTTCACTAGAAATTTACCTTATTTTATATTTATTTTGAATATTTATTTAATTCAATTTCAAATTATTTAATGTGTATATTTGTATTTGTGTTTAGGTTATTTTATGTGTATTTTCAATATATATTTACATCCAAAATTACATTATTTTACTGGTATTTTGTTAATTTAATTCGATACGAATTTAGATTATTTCATAGGTATTTTGTATACATATTTTTATACGCATTTACATTATTTAATGTGTGTTTTGTATATTTATTTTTATGCAAATTTAATTTAATTTATGTGCATTTTTGTACATTTATTTTCTTTTTAAATTTGAGTTGTTTTATATGTATTTTGTATATGTTTTCTCATATAAATTTACATTATTTTATTGGTATTTTGTTTATTTATTTTGATACGAGTTATATGATAATTTTTATATTTTGTACATATTTTTTTATACGTATTTACATTATTTAATGTGTATTTTGTTTATATATTTCTATACAAATTTACGTTATTATATGTGTATTTGTATAATTATTTTGTACAAATTTACATTATTTTGTGTATGTTGTATATATATTTAAATTCAAATTTAGCTTATTTTATGTGTATTTTGTATATCTATTTTCATATAAAACAATATAAATTTGTTTCTAAATATATGTACGAATGCACATTAAATGCCGTAGATTTCTATAAAAATATATATACAAAATACACACAAAATGAAGTAAATACGTATAAAAAAATGTATACAAAATACACATGAAATAATGTAAATTCGTATCAAAATAAATAAAGAAAATAGCAATAAAATAATGTAAATTTGTATGAGAAAACATATACAAATTCATATAAAATAACGCAAATTTCTATAAAAATATATGTACAAAAATGATTGTAAAATAAAGTAAATTTGCATAAAAATATACATACAAAACACACATTAAATAATGTAAATGCGTACATAAAATAACCTAAATTTGTCTAAAACTATACAAAAATACACAAAAATAATTTAAATTTGTATGAAAAGAAATATACAAAATACACATAAAATTAGGTAAATTTGTATTGAAATACATATACAAAATACACATAAAATAATGTAAATTTGAATGAAAATATATAAACAAATACACATAAAATAACGTAAATTTGTATAAAATATATACACAAAATACACATTAAATAATGTAAATATGTATAAACAAATATATGCAAAAGACAAATAGAATAATGTAAAATCGTATCAAAATATATGCACAGAATATTAATAAAATAATGTAAATTTGTATGAAAATTAAGATGCAAAATACCTATAAAATAACGCATTTTTTTATAAAATTGTAGATACCAAAATACACATATAATATTTGAATTTGTATTACAATAAATATACAAAATGCACATACAATAAGGTAAATTTGTATTGAAATAGATATGCAAAATACATATAAAATAATGTAAATTTGTTTCAAACTATATATACGAATATACATAAAATAACGTAGATTTCTATAAAAATACATATACAAAATACACATAAAATTAAGTAAATACGTATAAGAAAATGTATACAAAATACACAGAAAATAGTGTAAATTCGAGTAAATATAAATAAACAATATACCAATAAAATAACGTAAATTTGTATTAAATATATATACAAAAGACACATTAAATAATGTAAATATGTATAAAAAAATATATACAAAAGACAAATAGAATAATGTAAAATAGTATGAAAATAAATACACAGAATATTAATAAAATAATGTTAATTTGGATGAAAATAAAGATGCAAAATACCTATGAAACAACGCATTTTTTATGAAAATATATATACCAAAATACACATAAAATATTTAAATTTGTATTACAATAAATATCAAAATGCACATACAATCAGGTAAATTTGTATTGAAATAGATATGCAAAATACATATAAAACAATGTAAATTTGTTTTAAAATATATATACGAATACAAATAAAATAACGTAGATTTCTATACAAATATATATACAAAATACACATAAAATGAAGTAAATACGTATAAGAAAATGTTTACAAAATACACATACAATAATGTAAATTCGTATCAAAATAAATAAACTAAATGCCAATAAAAGAATGTGTACTTTTATAAATATAAATATACAAAATACAAATAAAATAACGTAAAATTGTGTAAAACTATATACAAAAATAAAGAAAAATAACTAAATTTGTATGAAAATAGATATACAAAAGACACATAAAATAAGATAAATTTGAATTGAAATAAATATAGAAAATACATAAAATAATGTAAATTTGTATCAAAATATATATTCAAATACACATATAATAACGTAAATTTGTATAAAAATATATAAACAAAATACACATTAAATAATGTAAATACGTATAAAAGATATGTACGTAATGTAAAAATTTATAAAATTAAAGATGCAAAATACCCATAAAATAACTCATATTTAAAAATATATATATACAAAAATACACATAAAATAATTAAATTTGAATTAAAATAAATATACAAAACACACATACAATAAGGTAGATTTTTATTGAAATAGATATGCAAAAAACACATAAAATAATGTAAATTTTTATCGAAAAATATAGGAATACACATAAAATAACATAGATTTCTATAAAAATATATATACAAAATACACATAAAATTAAGTAAATACGAATAAAAAATGTATACAAAATACACATAAAATAAGATAACTTCGTATAAATATAAATAAACAAAATACCAATAAAAGAATGTGTATTTGTATAAATATAAATATACAAAATGCACATAAAATAACGTAAATTTGTGTAAAACTATATACAAAAATACACAGAAGTAATTAAATTTGTATGAAAATAGATAAACAAAATACAAACAAAATATGCTAAATTTGAATTGAAATATATATAAAAAATACATAAAATAAAGTAAATTTGTTTCTAAATATTTTTAACAAATACACATATAATATCGTAAATTTGTATAAAAATATATAAACAAAATACACATTAAGTAATGTAAATACGTATAAAAAAAATATGTTCAAAATACATAAATAATCATGTCATTCGTATCAAAATAAATAAACAAAAAACTAATTAAATAATGTAAATTTGTATGAGAAAACATATACAAAATACACATAAAATAACGAAAATTTCTATAAAAATATATGTATAAAAATGCACATAAAATTAATTTGCATAAAAAAATATATACAAAACACACTTTAGATAATGTAAATGAGTATAAAAATATGTATACAAAATACCTATGAAATAATCTAAACTCGTATCGAGTTAAATTAAGAAAGTAACAATAAAATAATGTAATATTGGATGAAAATGTATATAGAAAACACATAAAATAACCTAAATACAAATACAAATATACACATTAAATAATCTAAAATTGAATGAAATAAATATACAAAATAAAATATATGTAAAAATACACAAAATAATATAAATTTGAATGAAAATATAAATACAAATACAGATAAAATAACATGAATTTGTATAAAATTTGTTTCAAACTATATACGAATACACACAATAAAATAACGTAAATTTTTATGAAAATGTATATATAAAATACACATAAAATAATTCAAATAAGTAGAGAAATATATACAAAATACACAAAAAATAATGTAAATTCGTAACAAAATAAATAAACAAAATTCTAATAAGAGAATGTATATTTGTAGGAATATATATATACAAAAAACAAATAAAATAACTAAAGTTTGTATAAAAATATACACAAAAATTCACTAAAATAATTTAAATTTGTTTGAAAATAGATATGCAAAATACACATAAAGTTAGGCAAATTTGTATTGAAATACATATACAAAACTCAAATAAAATAGTGCAAATTTGTATGAAAATATATAAACAAATACACATAAAATAACGTAAATTTGGATAAAATATATATACAAAATATACATTAAATATTTTAAATATGTATAAAAATATATTATATTATATATATTTTTATTGAAATTTGCGTTATTTATGTGTATTTTGTATATGTTTTCTCATAGAAATTTACATTATTTTAATGGTATTTTGTTTATTTATTTTGATACGAATTACATGATTATTTGTGTATTTTGTACATTTTTTTATACGTATTTACATTATTTAATGTGTATTTTGTTTATATATTTTTATACAAATTTACGTTATTATATGTGTATTTGTATAAGTATTTTGATACAAATTTACATTATTTTATGTATTTTGTACATATATTTCAACTCAAATTTAGCTTATTTTATGTGTATTTTGTATATATATTTATTTTAATACAAAATCAAATATTTTTTGTTTTTTCGTATATGTATTTTTATAAAAAATGCGTTATTTTATGGGTATTTTGCATCTTAATTTTCATACAAATTTACATTATTTTATTAATATTTTCTGTATTTATTTTGATACGATTTTACATTATTTTATTTGTGTTTTGTATATATTTTTTTTATACATATTTACATTATTTAATGTGCATTTTGTATATATATTTGATACAAATTTACGTTATTTTAAGTCTATATGTTTATATATTTTCATTCAAATTTACATTATTTTATGTGTATTTTGTAAATGTATTTCAATATAAATTTACTTAATTTTATACGTTTTTTGTATATTTATTTTCATACAAGTTTAAATTTTTTTTGTGTATTTTTGTATATAGTTTTATACAAATTTAGGTTATTTTATGTGTATTTTCTATATCTATTTTCATACAAATACACATTCTTTTCATGATATTTTGTTTAATTATTTTGACACTAATTAACATTATTTAATGTGTATTTTGTATATATATTTTTATACGTATTTACATTATTTCAAGTGTATTATGTATATATATATTTCTATAGAAATCTACGTTATTTTATGTGTATTCGTAAATATATTTTGAAACAAATTTACATTGTTTTATGTATATTTTGCATATTTTTTCAATACAAATTTACCTTATTTTAATTTTAATTTTAATACAAATTTGATTAATCTATGTGTATTTTTGTATATGTATTTTTATAAAAGTATGCTTTATTGTATGGGTATTTTGCATCTCTATTTTCATACAAATTTACATTATTTTATTGATATTCTGTGTATTTATTTTGATATGTTTTTACTTTATTAAATGTGTATTTTGTAAATATATTTTAAATAAAATAAATGTTATTTTATGTGTATTTATTTTCATTTCATACAAATCTACATTATTTTATGTGGTTTTTGTACATGTATTTAAATACAAATTTAACTAGTTATATGTGTATTTTGTATATCTATTTTGTATGTATATTTTCATAGAAATTTACTCTATTTTATGAGTATTCGTATATATATTTTGATACAAATTTACATTATTGATGTGTATTTTGCATATCTATTTCAATACAAAATTACTTTATTGTACGAGCATTTTGTATATTCATTTTAATACAAATTTAATTATTTTATATGTATTTTTGTATATATATTTTTATGCAAATATGAGTTATTATATGGATATTTTGCATCTTTATTTTCATACAAATTTACATTATTTTATTGATTTTCTCTTTATTTATTTTGATACGATTTAACATTATTCTATGTGTATTTTGTATATATTTTTTTTATACATATTTACTTTATTTAATGCTTATTTTGTATATATATTTTATCCAAATTTACAATATTTTATGTGTATTTGTTTATATATTTTCATACAAATTTACATTATTTTATGTGTTTTTTTATATATATTTTTCTACGTGTTTAAATTATTTTATGTGTATTTTGTATATACATTTTCATATAAAAAATTACGTTATTTTATTGTGTGTATTCGCATATATTTTTATCAAATTTTATACAATTTATATAATTTTATACGTTATTTTATGTATTTAGTTTTATATAAATTTACGTTATTTTATGTGCATTTTGTATATTTATATTTATACAAATACACATTCTTTTATTGGTATATTGTTTATTTATATTTATACGAATTTACATTATTTTATGTGTATTTTGTGTACATTTTTTTATACGTATTTACTTAATTTTATGTGTATTTTGCATATGTATTTTTATAGAAATCTACGTTATTTTATGTGTATTCGTATATATATTTTGAAACAAATTTACATTATTTTTTATGTATTTTGCAAATCTATTTCAATACAAATTTACCTTATTGTATGTGCATTTTGTATATTTATTTTAATACAAATTCAAATATTTTATGTGTATTTTAGTATCTATAATTTTATAAAAAATGTGTTATTTTATAGGTATTTTGCATCTTAATTTTCATACAAATTTACATTATTTTATCAATATTCTGTGTATATATTTTGATACGATTTTGCATTATTCTATTTGTGTTTTGTATATATTTTTTTATACATATTTACATTATTTAATGTGTATTTTGTATATATATTTCATACAAATTTACGTTATTATATGTGTATTTGTTTATATATTTTCTTTCAAATCTACATTATTTTATGTGTATTTTGTATATGTGTTTCAATTCAAATTTACCTAATTTTATGTGTATTTTGTATATTTCTTTTCATACATTTTTAAATTATTTTTTTGTATTTTTGTATAGTTTTATACAAATTTAGCTTATTTTATTCACGCATTTACATAATTCAATGTGTGTTTTGTATATATATTTTTATGCAATTTACTTTATTTTACGTTCATTTTTGGACATATATTTTTATAGAAATTTGCGTTATTTTATATTATATGTATATGTTTTCTCATACAAACTTACATTATTTTATTGCTATTTTGTTTATTTAGTTTGATACGAATTACATGATTATATGTGTATTTTGTACATATTTTTTATACGTATTTACATTACTTAATGTGTATTTTGTTATATATTTTTAAACAAATTTACGTTATTATATGTATTTTTATAAATATTTTGATACAAATTTATATTATTCTACGTTTTTTGTATATACATTTCAATTCAAATTAAGCTTATTTTATCTGTATTTTGTATATCTATTTTCATACGATTTTAATTACTTCTGTGTATTTTTTAATATAGTTTTATACAAATTTACGTTATTTTACGTGTATTTTGTATATTTATATTTATACAAATACACATTCTTTTATTGGTATTTTGTTTATTTATTTTGATACGAATTTACATTATTTTATGTGTATTTTGTATACATTTTTTATACGTATTTACTTCATTTTATGTGTATTTTGTATATATATTTTTATACAAATCTACGTTATTTTATGTGTATTCGTCTATATATTTTGAAACAAATTTACATTGTTTTAAATGTATTTTGCATATCTATTTCAATACTGATTTACCTTATTGTATGTGTATTTTGTATATTTATTTTAATACAAATTAATTTTTTTATGTGTATTTTTGTATATATATTTTTATAAAAAAAATGCGTTATTTTATGGGTATTTTGCTTCTTTATTTTCATACAAATTTACATTATTTTATTAATATTCTGTGTATTTATTTTGATACGATTTTACATTATTCTATTTGTGTTTTGTATATATTTTTTTATACAAATTTACGTTATTTTAAGTGTATTTGTTTATGTAATTTCATTCAAATTTACATTATTTTATGTGTATTTTGTATATGTATTTCAATACAAATTTACCTAATTTTATGTGTATTTTGTACATTTATTTTCATACAAATTTAAATTATTTTTGTGTATTTTTGTATATAGTTTTATACAAATTTATGTCATCTTATGTGTATTTTGTATATCTATTTTCATAAAAATACACATTCTTTCATTGATATTTTGTTTATTTATTTTGATGCGAATTTACATTATTTAATGTGTATTTTGTATATATATTTTTATACGTATTTACATCCTTTCATGTGTATTTTGTATATATATTCATATAGAAATCTACGTTATATTATGTGTATTCGTGTATATATTTTGAAACAAATTTACACTGTTTTATGTGTATTTTGCATATTTTTTCAATACAAATTTACCTTATTGTATGTGCATTTTGTATATTAATTTTAATACAAATTTAATTATTCTAGGTGTATTTTTGTATATGTACTTTAAAAAAAAATGCTTTATTTTTTGGGTATTTTGCATCTTTATTTTCATACAAATTTAAATTATTTTATTGATATTCTGTGTACTTATTTTGATACGATTTGACATTATTCTATGTGTATTTTGTATATTTATTTTATTACAAATTTAATTATTTGATGTGTGTTTATCATACATATTTTTTATAAAAATATGCTTTTTTATGGGTATTTTGCATCTTTATTTTCACAAAAATTTACATTATTTTATTGATATTCTGTGTATTTATTTTGATACGATTATGCATTATTTTATGTGTAGTTTGAATGTATTTTATTTTACATATTTACATGCACATGGTATAAAAATGCACATAAAATAAAGTAAATTTGCAAAAAAATATATATATAAAACACATTAAATAATGTAAATGCGTTAAAAAATATATATACAAAATATCTATGAAATAATCTAAATTCTTATCGAATTAAATTAACAAAATACCAAAAAAATAATGTAATTTTTTGGATGAAAATATGTATAGAAAATACACATAAAATAACCTAAATACAAATACAAATATACACATAAAATATTTTAATATTAAATGAAATAAATATACAAAATAAACATAAAATAAGGTAAATTTGTAATGAAATATATATATATATATATTCATATATATATATATATATATATATGAATATATATATATATATATATATATATATATATATATATATATATATATATATATATATATATATATATATATATATATATATATATATATATATATATATATATATATATATATATATATATATATATATATATATATATATATATATATATATATATATATATATATATATATATATATATATATACAAAATACACATTAAATAATGTAAATATGTATAAAAAAAATATATACAAAACACAAATAGAATAATGTAAAATCGTATCAAAATATATACACAGAATATTAATAAAATAACGTAAATTTGTATGAAAATTAAGATGCAAAATACTTATAAAATAACGCATTTTTTATAAAATTATTGATACCAAAATACACATAAAATATTTGAATTTGTATTAAAATAAATATACAAAATGCACATACAATAAGGTAAATTTGTATTGAAATAGATATGCAAAATACATATAAAATAATGTAAATTTGTATCAAAATATATATACGAATACACATAAAAAACGTTGATTTCTATAAAAATACATATACAAAATACACATAATATTAAGTAAATACGAATAAAAAAATGTATACAAAATACACATAAAATAATGTAAATTCGTATAAATGTAAATAAACAATATACCATTAAAAGAATGTGTATTTGTATAAATATAAATATACAAAATGCACATAAAATAACGTAAATTTATATAAAACTATATACATAAAATAACGGAAATTTCTATAAAAATATATGTACAAAAATGAACATAAAATAAATTTGCATAAAAATATATATACAAAACACACTTTAGATAATGTAAATGAGTATAAAAATATGTATACAAAATACCTATGAAATAATCTAAATTCGTATCGAATTAAATTAAGAAAATACCAATAAAATAATATAATTTTGGATGAAAATATATATGCAAAATACACATAAAATAACCTAAATACAAATACAAATATACACATAAAATAATTTAAAATTGAATGAAATAAATATACAAAATAAACAAAAAATAAGGTAACCTAAAGATAACCTAAGATAACCTAAATACAAATGCAAAAATACACATTAAATAATTTAAAATTGAATGAAATAAATATACAAAATAAACATAAAATAAGGTAAATTTGTAATAAAATATATGTAAGAATACACAAAATAATATCAATTTGTATGAAAATATATATACAAATACACATAAAATAACATGAATTTGTATAAAATTTGTTTCAAATATATACTAATACACACAATAAAATAACGTAAATTTTTATGAAAATGTATATTAAAATACACATAAAATAATTTAAATACGTAGAAAAATATATATACAAAATACACATAAAATAATGTAAATTTGTAAAAAATTAAATACACAAAATTCCAATAAAAGAATGTATATTTGTAGGAAAATATATATACAAAAAACAAATAAAATAACTAAAATTTGTATAAAAATATATACAAAAATACACAAAAATAATTTAAATTTGTTTGAAAATAGATATGCAAAATACACATAAAGTTAGGCAAATTTGTATTGAAATACATATACAAAACTCACATAAAATAATGTAAATTTGTATGAAAATATATAAACAAATACATATAAAATAACGTAAATTTGGATAAAATATATATACAAAATATACATTAAATATTTTAAACATGTATAAAAATATATTATATTATATATATTTTTATTGATATTTGCGTTATTTATGTGTATTTTGTAAATGTTTTCTCATAGAAATTTACATTATTTTATTGGTATTTTGTCTATTTATTTTGATACGAATTACATGATTATTTGTGTCTTTTGTACATTTTTTTTATACGTATTTACATTATTTAATGTGTATTTTGTTTATATAGTTTTATACAAATATACGTTATTATATGTTTATTTGTATAAGTATTTTGATACAAATTTACATTATTTTATGTATTTTGTATATATATTTCAATTCAAATTTAGCTTATTTTATGTGTATTTTGTATATCTATTTATTTTAATACAAAATCAAATATTTTATGTTTTTTCGTATATATATTTTTATAAAAAATGCGTTATTTTATGGGTATTTTGCATCTTAATTTTCATACAAATTTACATTATTTTATTAATATTTTCTGTATTTATTTTGATACGATTTTACATTATTTTATTTGTGTTTTGTATATATTTCTTTATACATATTTACATTATTTAATGTGTTTTTTGTATATATATTTGATACATATTTACGTTATTTTAAGTTATTTTATGTGTATTTGTTTATATATTTTGACACAAATTTACAATATTTTATGGGTATTTTATATATATATTTCAAAAGAAATTTACCTAGTTTTATGTGTGTTTTGAATATCTATTTTCATACAAACTCAAATTATTTTTATTTATTTTTGTATATATTTCAATTTAAATTTTAGTTATGTTATGTGTATTTTGTAAATCTATTTTCATTCAAATATATATTATTTTATTGGTATTTTGTTGATTTATATTGATACGAATTTACATTATTTTATATGTACTTTGTATATATATTTTTATACACATTTACATTATTTAATATTTATTTTGAATATATATTTTTATACAAATTCATGGTATTTTATGTGTATTTGTATATATATTTTCATATAAATTTACATTATTTGATGTGTATTTTGTACATATATTTCATTACAAATTAACCTTATTTTATGTTTATTTTGTATATTTATTTCATTTAATATTAAATTATTTTATGTATATATTTGTATTTGTATTTAGGTTATTTTATGTGTATTTTCTATATATATTTCCATCGAAAAATTACATTATTTTATTGGTATTTTGTTAATTTATTTCGATAAGAATTTAGATTATTTTATAGGTATTTTGTATACATATTTTTATACGCATTTACATTATTTAATGTGTATTTTGTATATATAATTTTATGCAAATTTACTTTATTTTATGTGCATTTTTGTACATATATTTTTATAGAAATTTCCGTTCTTTTATGTGTATTTTGTATGTGTTTTCTTATACAAATTTACATTATTTTATTGGTATTTTGTTTATTTATTTTGATACGAATTACATTATAATATGTGTATTCTGTATATATCTTTTATACGTATTTACATTATTTAATGTGTATTTTGTTTATATATTTTTATACAAATTTACGTTATTATATGTGTATTTGTATAAATAGTTTGATACAAATTTACATTTTTTTATGTATTTTGTATATATATTTCAATTCAAATTTAGCATATCTTAAGTGTATTTTTGTATATCTATTTTCATACAAATTTAATTACTTTTGTGTATTTTTGTATAAGGTTATACAAATTTATGTTATTTTATGTGTATTTTGTATAGAAAATACACATAAAATAATGTAAATTTGAAAGAAAATATATAAACAAATACATATATAATAACATAATTTTGTTTGAAATATATATACAAAACACACATTAAATAATGTAAATATGTATAAAAAAAATATATACAAAACACAAATAGAATAATGTAAAATGGTATCAAAATATATACACAGAATATTAATAAAATAATGTAAATTTGTATGAAAATTAAGATGCAAAATACCTATAAAATAACGCTTTTTTTTTAATTATAGATACCAAAATACACATAAAATATTTGAATTTGTATTAAAATAAATATACAAAATGCACATACAATAAGGTAAATTTGTATTGAAATAGATATGCAAAATACATATAAAATAATGTAAATTTGTTTCAAAATATATACACGAATACACATAAAATAACGTAGATTTATATAAAAATACATATACAAAATACACATAACATTAAGTAAATACGTATAAAAAAATATATACAAAATACACATAAAATAATGTAAATTCGTATAAATATAAATAAACAATATACCAATAAAAGAATGTGTATTTGTATAAATATAAATATACAAAATGCACATAAAATAAAGTAAATTTATATAAAACTATATACATAAAATAACGCAAATTTCTATAAAAATATATGTACAACAATGAACATAAAATAAATTAGCGTAAAAATATATATACAAAACACACATTAGATAATCTTTGTTTTCATTTTTACATTACTTTATTGATATTCTGTACATTTATATTGATACAATTTTACATTATTCTAGGTGTATTTTGTATCTATTTTCCTTACATATTTACATTATTTTATGTGTATTTTGTATATATATTTTCATAAAAAATTACGTTATTTTTTTGCGTATATTCGTATATATTTTGATACAAATTTTATACAAATTCATGTTATTTTGTGTATTTGTATATATATTTTCATTCAAATTTATTTTATTTTATGTGTATTTTTACATATATTTCATTACAAATTTACCTTATTTTATGTTTATTTTTTATATTTATTTCTTTTAGTTTTATTTTATTTTATGTGTATATTTGTATTTGTATTTACGTTATTTTATGTGTATTTTCTATATATATTTTCATCCAAAATGACATTATTTTTTTGGTATTTTCTTAATTTAATTCGATACGAGTTTAGATTATTTCATAGGTATTTTGTATACATATCTTTTTACTCATTTACATTATCTAATGTGTGTTTTGTATATATATTTTTATGCAAATTTACTTTATTTTATGTGCATTTTTGTACATATATTTTTATAGAAATTTGCGTTATTTTATGTGTATTTTGTATATGTTTTCTCACACAAATTTACATTATTTTATTGGTATTTTGTTTATTTATTTTGATACGAATTACATGATTATATGTGTATTTTGTACATATTTTTTTATACGTATTTACATTTTTTAATGTGTATTTTATTTATATATTTTTTTTTAAATTTATTTTATTATATGTATTTGTATAAATATTTTGATACAAATTTACATTATTTTATGTATTTTGTATATAGATTTCAGTTCAAATTTAGCTTACATTTTTATAAAATATATATACAAAATACACATAGAATAATGTAAAATTGTATCAAAATAAATACACAGAAGGTCAATAAAATAATTTAAATTTGTATGAAAATAAAGATGCAAAATACCCATAAAATATAGCATATTTTTTATAAATATACATATACAAAAATACACATAAAATAATTAAATTTATATTAAAATTAATATACATAATGAACAAACAATATGGTAAATTTGTATTGATATAGATATGCAAAACACACATAAAACAAGGTAAATTTATTTCAAAATATATATACGAATACACATAAAAAAACGTAATTTTCTATAGAAATATAAAAAAAAATACATACAAAAATACACAAAAATAATTTAAATTTGTATGAAAATAAATATACTAAATACACATAAAATTAGGTAAATTTGTATTGAAATACATATACAAAATACACATCAAATAATGTAAATTTGAATGAAAATATATAAACAAATACACTTTAAATAACGTAAATTTGTATCAAATATATTTACAAAATACACATTAAATAATGCAAATATGAATGAAAAAATATATACCAAACACAAATAGAATAGGGTAAAATCGTATCAAAATAAATACACAGAATATTAATAAAATAATGTAAAATTGTATGAAAATAAAGATGCAAAATACCCATAAAATAACGCATTTTTTAGAAAATATATAGGTACCAAAATACACATAAAATATTTAAATTTGTATTAAAATAAATATACAAAATGCACATTCATTAAGGTAAATTTGTATTGAAATAGATATGCAAAATACATATAAAACTATGTAAATTTGTTTAAAAATATATATACGAATACACAAAATAACGTAGATTTCTATAAAAATATATATACAAAATACACATAAAATTAAGTAAATACGTATAAATAAATGTATACAAAATACACATCTAAATTTGTATGAAAATATTTATACAAATACACATAAAATAACATGAATTTGTATAAAATTTGTTTCAAAATATATACGAATACACACAAGAAAATAACGTAAATATTTATGAAAATGTATATACAAAATACACATAAAATAATTTAAATACGTAGAAAAGTATATATACAAAACAAACATAAAATAATGTAAATTCGTATCAAAATAAATAGACAAAATTCCAATAAAAGAGTGTATATTTGTAGGAAAAAATATATACAAAATATAAATAAAATAACTAAATTTTTTATAAAAATATATACAAAAATACACAAAAATAGGTTAAACTAGTTTGAAAATAGATATGCAAAATACACATAAAATTACGCAAATTTGTATTGAAATACATATACAAAATACACATAAAATAATGTAAATTTGTATGATAATATATAAAGAAATACACATAAAATGACGTAAATTTGGATAAAATATATATACAAAATAAACATTATATAATGTAAATATGTATAAAAAAATATATATATACAAAATACACATAAAATAATATTAACTCGTATAAAAATAAATAAACAGAATATCAATAAAATAATGTAAATGTAATAAAAATAAATATACAAAAATACACATGAAATAATTAAATTTGTATTAAAATAAATATAAAAAATGCACATACAATAAAGTAAATTCATATTAAAATAGATATGCAAAATACACTAAAATAATGTAAATTTTTATCAAAAGATATATACGAATACACATAAAATAGAGTAAATTTCTATGAAAATATGCATACAAAATACATATATAATGATGTAAATAAGTATAAAAATATATATATCAAATACCCCTAAAATAATGTAAATTCGTATCAAAATAAATAAACAAAATTCCGATAAAAGAACGTATATTTTTTTTAAAAATAAATATACAAAATACACCTAAAATAGCAAAAATTTGTATAAAAATATATACACACACAAAAAAAAATTTCAATTTGTATGAAAATAGATATACAAAATACACATATTATTAGTTAAATTTGTATTTAAATACATGTACAAAATACACATAAAATAATGTAAATTTGTATGAAATGAAAACAATTACACATAAAATAACGTACATTTGTATAAAATATATATACAAAATACACATGGAATAATGTAAAATCGTATCAAAACAAATACACAGAGTATCAATAAAATAATGTAAATTTGTATGTAAATAAAGATGCAAAATACCCATAAAATAAAGCATATTTTTATAAAATTGCATTAATAAAAATAAACATAGAATAATTAAATTTGTATGAAAATTAATATACAAAATGCACATACAATAAGGAAAATTTGTATTGAAAAAATATGCAAAATACACATAAAGCAGTGTAAATTTGTTTCAAAATATATATACAAACACACATAAAATAACGTAGATTTCTATAAAAATATATATACAAAATACACACGAAATGATATAAATACGTATAAAAATATATATACTAAATACACATTAAATAATGTAAACTCGCCTCAAAATAAGTGAACAAAATATCGATAAAAGAATGTGTATTTGTATGAAAATATATATACAAAATACACATAAAATAACCTAAATTTATAAAAATATATACAAAAATACACAAAAATAATTTAAACTTGTATGAAAATAAATATACAAAATACACATAAAATTATGTAAGTTTGTGTTGAAATACGTATACAAAATACACATAAAATAATGTAGATTTGAATGAAAATACATAAACAAATACACTTAAAATAACGTAAATTTGTATGAAATATATATACAAAATACAAACTAAATAATGTAAATATGTATAAAAAAAATATATAGAAAACACAAATAAAATATTGTAAAATCGTATCAAAATAAATACTCAGAATATTAATAAAATAATGTAAATTTGTATGAAAATAAAGAAGAAAAATACCAATAAAATAACACGTTTTCTTATAAAAATATATATACCAAAATACACATAAAAAAATTAAATTTGTATTAAAATAATTATACAAAATACACAAACACTAATTTAAATTTGTATTGAAATAGATATGCAAAATACATATAAAACTATGTAAATTTGTTTCAAAATATATATACGAATACACATAAAATAACGTAGATTTCTATGAAAATATATATACAAAATACACGTAAAATGAAGTAAATACGCATAAAAAAAATGTATACAAAATACACATAAAATAATGTAAATTCGTATCAAAATAAATAAACAAATACCAATAAAAGAATGTGTATTTGTATAAATATAAATATAAAAAATACGCATAAAATAACGTAAATTTATATAATACTTTTTATGTGTATTATGTATATTTATATTTGTACAAATACACATTCTTTTATTGGTATTTTGTTTATTTATTTTGATACGAATTTACATTATTTTATGTGTATTTTGTATTCATTTTTTATGTGTATTTTGTATATATATATTTTTATGGAAATCGACGTTATTTTATGTGTATTCGTATATATATTTTGAAACAAATTTACATTGTTTTATATGTATTTTGCATATCTATTTCACTACAAATTTACCTTATTGTATGTGTTTTTTATATATTTATTTTAATACAAATTAAAAAAAATTATGTGTATTTTGGTATATATATTTTTTATAAATAAAAAAAAATGCATTATTTTATGGGTATTTTGCCTCTTTATTTTCATACAAATTTACATTATTTTATTAATATTCTGTGTATTTATTTTAATACGATTTTACATTATTCTATTTGTGTTTTGTATATATTTTTTATACAAATTTACGCTATTTTAAGTGTATTTGTTCATGTATTTTCATTCAAATTTACATTATTTTATGTGTATTTTGTATATGTATTTAAATACAAATTTACCTAATTTTATGTGTATTTTGTATATTTATTTTCATACAAATAAACATTCTTTTATTGATATTTTGTTTATTTATTTTGACGCGAGTTTTCATTATTTAATTTGTATTTTGTATATATATTTTTTATACGTATTTACATCATTTCATGTGTATTTTGTATATATATATATATATATATATATATATATATATATATATATATTTCTATAGATATATATATATGTATTTTGCATTTTTTTTCAATACAAATTTACCTTATAGTATGTGCATTTTGTATATTAATTTTAATACTAATTTAATTATTCTATGTGTATTTTTGTATATGTATTTTTTTTAAATATGCTTTATTTTATCGGTATTTTGCATATTTATTTTCATACAAATTTAAATTATTTTATTGATATTTTGTGTACTTATTTTGATACGATTTTACATTATTCTATGTGTATTTTGTATATATATTTTATACAAATGTAGCTTATTTTATGTGTATTTGTTTTCATTTCATACAAATTTACATTATTTTATGTGTATTTTGTACATGTATTTAAGTACAAATTTAACTAATTATATGTGTATTTTGTATATCAATTTTCATACAAATTGATATTATTTTCGTGTTTTTTTTTGTATATATTTTTATACAAATAATACAAAAATACAAAATTTTTGTATATTTATTTTCCTACAAATATACGTTTTTTTTATCGGAATTTTGTTTATTTATTTTGATACGAATTTACATTATTTAGGTGTATTTGATATATATATTTTTATACGTATTTACATCATTTTATATGTATTGTGTATGTATATTTTCATAGAAATTTACTCTATTTTATGTGTATTCGTATATATATTTTGATACAAATTTACATTATTTATGTGTATTTTGCATATCCATTTCAATACAAATTTACTTTATTGTATGTTCATTTTGTATATTTATTTTAATACAAATTAAATTATTTTATGTGTATTTTTGTATATATATTTTTATGCAAATATGCGTTATAATATGGGTATTTTGCATCTTTATTTTCATACAAATTTACATTATTTTATTGATATTCTGTTTATTTATTTTGATGCGATTTAACATTATTTTATGTGTATTTTGTATATATATTTTTTTTATACATATTTACATTATTTAATGTTTATTTTGTATATATATTTTATCGAGATTTACGTTATTTTATGTGTATTTGTTTATATATTTTCATACAAATTTACATTATTTTATGTGAATTTTTTATATGTATTTCAATACAAATTTTCCTAATTTTATGTGTATTTTGCATATTTATTTTCAAACAAATTTAAATTATTTTTGTGTATTTTTGTATATATTTTTATACAAATTCTACTTATTTTATTTGTATTTTGTATATATATTTTCCTACAAATATACATTCTTTAATTGGAATTTTGTTTATTTATTTTGATACGAATTTACATTATTTTATGAGTATTTTGTATATATTTTTTTCTATGTATTTAAATTATTTTATGTGTATTTTGTATATACATTTTCATAAAAATTTACGTTATTTTATTGTGTGTATTCGTATATATTTTGAAACAAATTTTATACAAATTCATATTATTTTATGTGTATTTGTATATATATTTTCATACAAATTTATATGTGTATTTTGTATACATTTTTTTATACTTATTTACTTCATTTTATGTGTATTTTGTATATATATTTTTTATAGAAATCTACGTTACTTTGTGTATTTGTATATATTTTTTGAAACAAATTTAATTTGTTTTATATGTATTTTGCATATATATTTCAATACAAATTTACCTTAATGAATGTGCATTTTGTATATTTATTTTAATACAAATTTAAATATTATATGTGTATTTTGGTATATATATATATATATATATATATATATATATATATATATATATATATATATATATATATATATCTATATCTATATATATATATATATATATATATATACATATATATATATATATATATATATATATATATATATATATATATATATATATATATATATATATATATATATATATATATATATATATATATATATATATATATATATATATATATATATATATATATATATATATATATATATATATATATATATTTATATATTTTCATACAAATTTACATTATTTTACTAATATTCTGTGTATTTATTTTGATACGATTTTACACTATTCTACTTGTGTTTTGTATATATTTTTTTCATACATATTTGCATTATTTAATATGTATTTTGTATATATATTTTATACATATTTACGTTATTTAAAGTTTTTTTTATATATTTTTATTCAAATTTTCATTATTTTATGTGTATTTTGTATATGAATTTCAATACAAATTTACCTAATTTTATATGTATTTTATTTTGTATGTTTATTTTCATACAAATTTAAGTTAATTTTGTGTATTTTTGTATGTATTTTTTATATATATTTTTATAAAAATTTACGTTTTTTTTATGTGTATTTGTATATATATTTTGAAATAAATTTACATTGTTTTATGTGTGTTTTGCATATCTATTTCAATACAAATTTACCATATTGTACGTGCATTTTGTATATTTATTTTAATACAAAGTTAATTATTTGATGTGTGTTTTTTATACATATTTTTTATAAAAATATGCTTTTTTATGGGTATTTTGCCTCTTTATTTTCATACAAATTTACTTTATTTTATTGATATTCTGTGTATTTATTTTGATACGATTTTACATTATTCTATGTGTATTTTGTATGTATTTTTTTTTACATATTTACATGCACATGGTACAAAAATGCACATAAAATAAAGTAAATTTGCATAAAAATATATATAGAAAACACACATTAAATAATGTAAATGCGTATAAAAATATGTATACAAAATACCTATGAAATAATCTAAATTCTTATCGAATTAAATTAACAAAATACCAATAAAATAATGTAATTTTTTGGATGAAAATATATATAGAAAATACACATAAAATAACCTTAATACAAATTCAAATATACACATAAAATAATTTAATATTAAATGAAATAAATATACAAAATAAACAAAATAAGGTAAATTTGTAATTAAATATATGTACAAAATACACATAAAATAATGTAAATTTTTATGAAAATATATATACAAATGCAAATAAAATACCATGAATTTGTATAAAAATATATATTCAAAATAAATATCAAATAATGTAAATGCGCATAAAAATATATATACAAAGTACATATAAAATAATGTAAATTCGTATCAAAATAAATAAACAAAATACCAATAAAATAATGTAAATTTGTATGAGAAAACATATACAAAATACACATAAATATCGCAAATTTCAATAAAAATATATATAATATAATATATTTCTATACATGTTTAAAATGTTTTATACAATTTTAGGTTATTTTATATGTATTTTGTATATCTATTTTCATACAAATACACATTCTTTTATTGATATTTTGTTTATTTATTTTGACACGAATTTACATTATTTAATGTGTATTTTGAATGTAAATTTTTATACGTATTTACATCATTTCATGTGTATTTTGTATATATATTTCTATAGAAATCTACGTTATTTTATGTGTATTCTTAAATAGATTTTGAAACAAATTTACACTTTTATGTGTATTTTGCATATTTTTTCAATACAAATTCACTTTATTGTATATGCATTTTGTATATTAATTTTAATACAAATTTAATTATTCTATGTGTATTTTTGTATATGTATTTATATAAAAATATGCTTTATTTCATGGGTATTTTGCATCTTTATTTTCATACAAATTTACATTATTTCATTGATAATCTGCTCATTCATATCGATACGATTTGATATTATTCTATGTGTATTTTGTATATTATTTTCATACAAATTTACGTTATTTTATGTGTATTTGTTTATATATTTTGACACAAATTTACAATATTTTATGGGTATTTTGTATATATATTTCAAAAGAAATTTATCTATTTTATGCGTATTTTGTATATCTATTTTCATACAAACTCAAATTATTTTTATGTATTTTTGTATATATTTTAATACAAATTTTAGTTATGTTATGTGTATTTTTTAAATCTATTTTCATTCAAATATATATTATTTTATTGGTGATTTGTTGATTTATATTGATACGAATTTACAATATTTTATATGTACATTGTATATATATTTTTTATACGCATTTACATTATTTAATATTTATTTTGAATATATATTTTTATACAAATTCATGGTATTTTATGTGTATTTGTATATATTTTCATATAAATTTACATTATTTTATGTGTATTTTGTACATATATATCATTACAAATTTACCTTATTTTATGTATATTTTGTATGTGTATTTTGTATACTAATATTTATACAAATACACATTCCTTTACTGATATTTTGTTTATTTATTTTGATTCGAATTTACATTATTTTATGTGTATATTGTATACATTTTTTTATACGTATTTACTTAATTTTATGTGTATTTTGTATATATATTTTTATAGAAATCTACGTTATTTTATCAGTATTCGTATATATATATTTAGAACAAATTTACATTGTTTTATATGTATTTTTGCATATCTCTTTCAATACAAGTTTACCTTATTGTATGTGCATTTTGTATATTTATTTCAATACAAATTTAAATATTTTATGTGTATTCCTACAAATATACGTTATTTTATCGGAATTATTTTTATTTATTTTGATACGAATTTTCATTTTTTTTTAGGTGTATTTGATATATATTTTTTTTATACTTATTTACATAATTTTATATGTATTTTGAATATATATTTTCATAGAAATTTACTCTATATGTATATGTATAGAAAATACACATGAAATAATCTAAATTTTCATCGAAAAAAAAGAACAAAATACCGATAAAATAATGTAATTTTGAATGAAAATATATATAGAAAATACACATAAAATAATGAAGATTTGTTTCAAAATATATATACGAATACACATAAAATAACGTAGATTTCTATAGAAATATATATACAAAATACACATGAAATGATGTAAATACGTATAAAAATATATATACAAAATACACATTAAATAATGTAAATTCGTGTCAAAATAAATAAGGAAAATATCAATAAGAGAATGTGTATTTGTATGAAAATACATATATAAAATACACATAAAATAACGTAAATTTGTATAAAACTATATATAAAAATACACAAAAATGAATTAAATTTGTATGAAAATAAATATACAAAATACACATAAAATTAGGTAAATTTGAATTGAAATACATATACAAAATACACATAAAATAGTGTAAATTTGAATGAAAATATATAAACAAATACACTTAAATTAACGTAAATTTGTATAAAATATATATACAAAATACCTATTAAATAATGTAAATATGTATAAAAAATATATATACAAAACACATATAGAATAATGAAAAATCGTATAAAAAAATACACAGAATGTTAATAAAATAATGTAAATTTGTATGAAAATAAAGATGCAAAATACCCATAAAATAACGCATTTTTTTTAAATATATTTTCAAAAATACACATAAAAAATTAATTTGTATTAAAATAAATATACAAAATACACATACAATAAGGTAAATCTGTATTGAAATAAATATGCAAAATACATATAAAACAATGTAAATTTGTTTCAAAATATATATACGAATACACATAAAATAACGTAGATTTCTTTAAAAATATATATACAAAATACACATCAAATGAGGTAAATACGTGTAAAAAATGTATACAAAATACACATGATTTAATGTAAACTCGTATCAAAATAAATAAACAATATACCAATAAAAAAATGTGTATTTATATTAATATAAATATACAAAATACACATAAAATAACGTAAATTTATAAAAAACTATATACAAAAATACACAAAAGTAATTAAATTTGTATGAAAATAGATATACAAAATACACACAAAATAAGCTAAATTTGAATTAAAAAATATATACAAAATACATAAAATAAAGTAAATTTGTATCAAAATATTTATACAAATACACATATAATAACGTTAATTTGTATAAAAATATATAAACAAAACACACATCAAAGAATGTAAATACGTATAAAAAATATGTACAAAATACACATATAATCATGTAATTCGTATCAAAATAAATAAACAAAATACCAATGAAATAATATAAATTTGTATGAAAAAACATATACAAAAAACACAAAATAACGCAAATTTCTATGAAAATATATGTACAAAAATGCACATCAAATAAATTTGCATAAAAATATATATACAAAACACAGATTAGATAATGTAAATGAGTATAAAAATATGTATACAAAATACCTATGAAATAATCTAAATTCGTATCGAATTAAATTAAGAAAATACCAATAAAATAATGTAATTTTGGATGAAAATATGTATAGAAAATACACATAAAATATCCTAAATACAAATACAAATATACACATAAAATAATCTAAGATTGAATGAGATAAATATACAAAATAAACATAAAATAAGGTAAATTTATAATGAAATGTATATAAAAATACACAAAATAATATAAATTTGTATGAAAATATATATACAAATACACATTAAATAACAAGAATTTGTATAAAATTTGTATGAAAATACAAACAATAAAATAACGTAAATTTTTATGAAAATGTATATTCAAAATACACATAAAATATATAAATATATATACAAAATACACATAAAATAATGTAAATTTCTATGAAAATATATAAACAAATACACATTAAATAATGTAAATATGTATAAAAAAATATATACAAAATACACATAGAATAATGTTAAATCGTATCAAAATAAATAAACAGAATATCAATAAAATAATGTAAATTTGTATGAAAAAATAAATGCAAAATATCCATATAATAACACATATTTGCATAAGAATATATATACAAAAATACATATAAAATAATTAAATTTGTATTAAAATAAATATACAAAATGCACGTACAATAAAGTAAATTTGTATTGAAATAGATACAAAATACACATCAAAAATGTAAATTTGTATGGAAATATATATACGAATACTCATAAAATAGAGTAAATTTCTATGAAAATATACATAAAAAATAGATACACAAAATACACATATAACTAGTTAAATTTGTATTTCAATACATGTACAAAAAAACATTAAATAATGTAAATTTGTATGAAATGTAAACAAATTCACATAAAATAACGTATATTTTATATAAAATATATATACAAAATACACATAGAATAATGTAAAATCATATCAAAATAAATACACAGAATATCAATAAAATAATGTTAATTTGTATGAAAATAAAAATGCAAAATACCCATAAAATAAAGCATATTTTTATAAAAATACATATACGAAAATAAACATAGAATAATCAAATTTGTATTAAAATTAATATACAAAATGCACATACAAAAGGTAAATTTGTATTGAAAAAATATGCAAAATACACATAAAAGAATATAAATTTGTTTCAAAATATATATACGAATACACAAAAAATAACGTAGATTTCTATAGAAATATATATTCAAAATACACATGAAATGATGTAAATACGTATAAAAATATATATACAAAATACACATTAAATAATGTAAATTCGTGTCAAAATAGATAAACAATATATCATGAAAAGAATGTGTATTTCTATGAAAATAGATATACAAAATACAAATAAAATAACATAAATTTGTATAAAACTATATACAAAAACACACAAAAATAATTTAAACTTGTATGAAAATAAATATACAAAAAACACATAAAATTAGGTAATTTTGTTTTGAAATACATATACAAAATACACATAAAATAATGTAAATTTGAAGGAAAATATATAAACATATACACTTAAAATAACGTTAATTTGTATCTAATATATATACAAATAAACATTAAATAATGTAAATATGTATAGAAAAAATAGATACAAAACACAAATAGAATAATGTAAAATCGTATCAAAATAAATACACAAAATATTAATAAAATAATGTAAATTTGTATGAAAATTAAGATGCAAAATGCCCATATAAAATAAATAATATATATTATAAAAATATATATACGAAAACATATAAAATATCTGATTTGTATTAAAATAAGTATACAAAATGCACATACAATAAGGTAAATTTGTATTGAAATAGATACGCAAAATACATATAAAACAATGTAAATTTGTTTCAAAAATATATAAAGGAATACACATAAAATAACGTAGATTTCTATAAAAATATATATACAAAATACACATATAATTAAGTAAATACGTATAAAAAGATATATACAAAATACACATAAAATAATGTAAACTCGTATCAAAATAAATAAACAAAATACTAATAAAATAATGTGTGTTTGTATAAATATATAAATATACAAAATACACATAAAATAACGTAAATTTATATAAAACTATATACAAAAATACATAGAAGTAATTAAATTTGTATTAAAATAGATATACAAAATACACATAAAATAAGCTAAATTTGAATTGAAATATATATACAAAATACATAGAATAATGTAAATTTGTATCAAAATACTTATAAAAATACACATATAATAATGTAAATTTGTATAAAAATATATAAACAAAATACACATCAAATGATGTAAATACGTATAAAAAAATAAGTTCAAAATACACAAATAATCATGTAATTCGTATCAAAATAAATAGACAAAATACCAATAAAATAATGTAAATTTGTATGAGAAAACAATACAAAATACACATAAATAACGCAAATTTCAATAAAAATATATATAATATAATATATTTTTATACATATTTAAAATATTTAATGAATATTTTGTATATATATTTTATCCAAATTTACGTTATTTTATGTGTATTTGTTTATATATTTTCATACAAATTTACATTATTTTATGTGAGTTTTGTATATGTATTTCAATACAAATTTGCCTAACTTTATGTGTATTTTGCATATCTATTTTCAAACAAATTTAAATTATTTTTGTGTATTTTTGTATATATTTTTATACAAATTTTTGTTATTTTATTTGTATTTTGTATATATATTTTCCTACAAATATACATTCTTTTATTGGAATTTTGTGTATTTATTTTTTTACGAATTTACATTATTTTGTGTGTATTTTGTATATATATTTTTCTACGTATTTAAATTATTTTATGTGTATTTTATATATACATTTTCATAAAAATTTACGTTATTTTATTGTGTGTATTCGTATATAATTTGATACAAATTTTATACAAATTCATGTTATTTTATGTGTATTTCTATATATATTTCATTACAAATTTACCTTATTTTATGTTTATTTTGTATATTTATTTTATTCAGTTTCAAATTATTTATTGTGTATATTTGTATTTGTATTTAGGTTATTTTTGTGTGTTTTCTATGTATATTTTCATCCAAATTACATTATTTTATTGGTATTTTCTTAATTTAACTCGATACGAATTCAGATTATTTCATAGGTATTTTGTATACATATTTTTATGCTCATTTACATTATCTAATGTGTGTTTTGTATATATTTTTTTATCCAAATTAATTTTATGTGTATTTTTGTACATATATTTTTAGAGAAATTTGCGTTATTTTATGTGTATTTTGTATATGTTTTCTCATACAAATTTACATTATTTTATTGTTTTTTTGTTTATTTATTTTGATACGAATTACATGATTATATGTGTATTTTGTACATATTTTTTTATACGTATTTAATTAATTAATGTGTATTTTGTTTATATATTTTTATACAAATTTACGTTTTATATGTGTATTTGTTAAAAATATTTCGATACAAATTTACTTTATTTTATGAATTTTGTATATATATTTTAATTCAAATCTAGCTTTTTTTGTGTGTATTTTGTATATCTATTTTCATACAAATTTAATTACTTCTGTGTATTTTTGTATAATTTTTTTTATATAAATTCACGTTATTTTATGTGCATTTTGTATATTTATATTTATACAAATACACATTCTTTTATTGGTATTTTGTTTATTAATATTTATATGAATTTACATTTTTTTATATGTATTTTGTATACATTTTTATACGTATTTCCTTAATTTTATGTGTATTTTGTATATATATTTTTATAGAAATCTTCGTTATTTTATGTGTATTCGTATATATATTTTGAAACAAATTTACATTGTTTTATATGTATTTTGCATATCTATTTTAATACAAATTTACCTTATTGTATGTGCATTTTGTATATTTATTTTGATACAAATTCAAATATTTTATGTGTATTTTGCTATATATAATTTTATAAAAAATGCGTTATTTTATAGGTATTTTGCATCTTTATTTTCATACAAATTTACATTATTTTATTAATATTCTGTGTATATATTTTGATACGATTTTATATTATTCTATTTGTTTTGTATATATTTTTTTATACATATTTACATTATTTGATGTGTATTTTGTATATATATTTTATACAAATTTACGTTATTTTAAATGTATTTGTTTATATATTTTCACTCAAATTTACATTATTTTGAGTGTATTTTGTATATGTATTTCAATACAAATTTACCTAATTTTATGTGTATTTTGTATATTTATTTTCATACAAATTTAGATTATTTATGTGTATTTTTGTATATTGTTTTATACAAATTTAGGTTATTTTATGTGTATTTTCTATATCTATTTTCATACAAATACACATTCTTTTATTGATATTTTGTTTATTTATTTTGACGCGAATTTACATTATTTCATGTGTATTTTGTATATATATTTTTATACGTATTTACATCATTTCATGTGTATTTTGTATAGTTTTAAACAAATTTACATTATTTAATGTGTATTTTATATATTTATATTTATACAAATACACATTCTTTTATTGTTATTTTGTTTATTTATTTTGATACGAATTTACATTATTTTATGTGTATTTTGTATACATTTTTTTTATACGTATTTACTTAATTTTATGTGTATTTTGTACATACATTTTTATAGAAATGTACCTTATTTCATGTGTATTCGTATATATATTTTGAAACAAATTTACATTGTTTATATGTATTTTGCATATCTATTTCAATACAAATTTATTATTGTATGTGTTTTTGTATATTTATTTTAATACAAATTTAATTTTTTGATGTATTTTGGTATATATATTTTATAAATAAAAAATACGTTATTTTATGTGTATTTTTATAAATATTTTGATACAAATCTACATTATTTTATGTATTTTGTATATACATTTCAATTCAAATTTAGCTTATTTTATCTGTATTTTGTATATCTATTTTCATACGAATTTAATTACTTCTCTGTATTTTTGAATATAGTTTTATACAAATTTACGTTATTTTATGTGTATTTTGTATATTTATATTTATACAAATACACATTCTTTTATTGGTATTTTGTTTATTTATTTTGATACGCATTTACATTATTTTATGTGTATTTTGTATACATTTTCTTATACGTATTTACATAAAATAACGTAAATTTATATAAAAAAATATATACAAAACACAAATAGAATAATGTAAAATCGTATTAAAATAAATACACAGAATATTAATAAAATAATGTAAATTTGTATGAAAATAAAGAGGCAAAATACCCATAAAATAACGCATTTTTTTATTTATAAAAATATATATACCAAAATACACATAAAATTTTTTTATTTGTATTAAAATAAATATATAAAAAACACATACAATAAGGTAAATTTGTATTGAAATAGATATGCAAAATACATATAAAACAATGTAAATTTGTTTCAAAATATTTATACGAATACACATAAAATAACGTAGATTTCTATAAAAATATATATACAAAATACACATAAAATGAAGTAAATACGTATAAAAAATGTATACAAAATACACATAAAATAATGTAAATTCGTATCAAAATAAATAAACAAAATACCAATAAAAGAATGTGTATTTGTATAAATATAAATATACATAATACACATAAAAAGTATTATATAAATTTGCGTTATATTATGCGTATTTTTTATATTTATATTTATACAAATACACATTCTTTTATTGGTATTTTGTTTATTTATTTTGATACGAATTTACATTATTTTATGTGTGTTTTGTATATATACTTTTCTACGTATTGAAATTATTTTATGTGTATTTTGTATATACATTTTCATAAAAATTTACGTTATTTTCTTGTGTGTATTCGTATATATTTTGAAACAAATTTTATACAAATTCATGTTATTTTATGTGTATTTGTATAAATATTTTCATACAAATTTAGATGTATATTTTGTATACATTTTTTTATACGTATTTACTTAATTTTATGTGTATTTTGTATATATATTTTTATAGAAATCTACGTTATTTTGTGTATTCGTATATATATTTTTAAACAAATTTACATAGTTTTATATGTATTTAGCATATCTATTTCAATACAAATTTACCTTAATAAATGTGCATTTTGTATATTTATTTTAATACAAATTTAAATATTTTATGTGTATTTTGGTACATATATATTTTTTTAAAAATTCGTTATTTTATATGTATTTTGCATCTTTATTTTCATACAATTTTACATTATTTTATTAATATTCTGTGTGTTTATTTTGATACGATTTTACCATATTCTATTTGTGTTTTGTATATATTTTTTTCATTCATATTTGCATTATTTAATGTGTATTTTGTAAATATATTTTATACAAATTTACGTTATTTAAAGTGTATTTGTTTATATATTTTCATTCAAATTTACATTATTTGATGTGTATTTTGTATATGTATTTCAATACAAATTTACCTAATTTTATGTGTATTTTGTATATTTATTTTCATACAAATTTAAATTATTTTTGTGTATTTTTGTATGTATTTTTTATATATATTTTTACAGAAAATTACGTTTTTTTATGTGTATTCGTATATATATTTTGAAATAAATTTACCTTGTTTTATGTGTGTTTTGCATATCTATTTCAATACAAATTTACCATATTGTTTGTTCATTTTGTATATTAATATTAATATAAATTTAATTATTTTATATGTATTTTTGTATATGTATATTTATAAAAAATATGCTTTATTTTATGGGTATTTTGCATCTTTATTTTCATACAAATTTACATTATTTTATTGACATTCTGTGTATTTATTTTGATACAATTTTACATTATTCTATGTGTATTTTGTATATATATTTTATAAAAATGTAAGCTAAATTTGAATTGAAATCTATATACAAAATACACAAAATAATGTAAATTTGTATCAAAATATTTACACAAATACACATATAATAAAGTAAATTTTTAAAAAAATATATAAACAAAATACACATTAAAAAATGTAAATACGTATAAAAAAATATGTACAAAATACACATATAATCATGTAATTCGTATCAAAATAAATAAACAAAATACCAATAAAATAATGTAAATTTGTGTGAGAAAACATATACAAAATACACATAAAATAACGCAAATTTCTATAAAAATATATGTACAAAAATGCACATAAAATAAAGTAAATTTGCATAAAAATATATATACAAAACACACATTAGATAATGTAAATGAGTAAAAAAATATGTATACAAAATACCTATGAAATAATCTAAACTCGTATCGAATTAAATTAAGAAAATACCAATAAAATAATGTCATTTTGGATGAAAATATATATAGAAAAAACACATAAAATAACCTAAATAGAAATACAAATATACACATAAAATAATTTAAAATTAAAAGAAATAAATATAAAAAAATAAACATAAAATAAGGTAAATTTGTAATGAAATATATGTAAAAATACACATAAAATAATATAAATTTGAATGAAAATATATATACAAATACACATAAAATAACATGAATTTGTATAAAATTTGTATCAAAATATATACGAATATACACAATAAAATAACGTAATTTTTTATGAAAATATATTTACAAAATACACATAAAATAATGTAAATATGTAAGGAAAATATATACAAAATACACCTAGAATAATGTAAAATTGTATCAATATAAATGTACAGAATATCAATAAAGTAATGTAAAAATGAAAACAAAGATTATCTAATGTGTGTTTTGTATATATATTTTTACGCAAATTTATTTTATGTTCATTTTTGTACATATATTTTTATATAAATTTGCGTTATTTTATGTATATAGTTTTATATAAATTTACTTTATTTTATTTGCATTTTGTATATTTATATTTATACAAATACACATTCTTTTATTGGTATATTGTTTATTTATATTTATACGAATTTACATTATTTTATGTGTATTTTGTATATATTTTTTTATACGTATTTACTTAATTTTATGTGTATTTTGTATATGTATTTTTAAAAGAATCTACGATATTTTATGTGTATTCGTGTATATATTTTGAAACAAATTTACATTATTTTATATGTATTTTGCATATCTATTTCAATACAAATTTACCTTATTGTATGTGCATTTTGTATATTTATTTTAATACAAATTCAAATATTTTATGTGTATTTTGGTATCTATAATAAAAAAAAAATGCGTCATTTTATAGATATTTTGCATCTTAATTTTCATACAAATTTACATTATTTTATTAATATTCTGTGTATATATTTTGATACGATTTTACATTATTCTATTTGTGTTTTGTATATATTTTTTTTATACATATTTACATTATTTAATGTGTTTTGTATATATATTTCAAACAAAATTATGTTATTATATGTGTATTTGTTTTTATTTTCTTTCAAATTTATATTATTTTATGTGTATTTTGTATACAAAATACACATAAAATAACGTAAATTTGTATAAAACTTGACACAAAAATACACAAAAGTAATTAAATTTGTATGAAAATAGATATACAAAAATACACTTAAAATATGCTAAATTTGAATTGAAATATATATACAAAATACATAAAATAAAGTAAATTTGTATCAAACTATTTATACAAATACACATATAATAACGTAAATTTGTATAAAAATATATAAACAAAATACACATTAAAAAATGTATATACCTATAAAAGATATGTACAGAATACACATATATTAATGTAATTCGTATCAAAATAAATAAACAAAATACCAATAAAATAATGTAAATTTGTATAAGAAAACACATACAAAATACACATAAAAGAACGGAAATTTCTATAAAAATATATGTACAAAAATACACATAAAATAAAGTAAATTTGCATAAAATTATATATACAAAACACACATTAAATAATGTAAATGCGTATTAAAATATGTATTCAAAATACCTATGAAATAATCTAAATTCTTATCGAATTAAATTAACAAAATACCAATAAAATAATGTAAGTTTTCGATGGAAATATATATAGAAAATACACATAAAATAACCTAAATACAAATACAAATATACACAAAATAATTTAATATTAAATTAAATAAATATACAAAATAAACATAAAATAAGGTAAATTTGTAATGAAATATATGTACAAAATACACATCAAATAATGTAAATTTATATGAAAATATATATACAAATACACATAAAATACCATGAATTTGTATAAAAATATATATTCAAAATAAATATTAAATAATGTAAATGCGTATAAAAATATATACAAAGTACATATAAAATAATGTAAATTCGTATCAAAATAAATCAACAAAATACCAATAAAATAATATTTATTTGAATAAAAAGAAATTTACAAAATACACATAGCATAGCTAAAATTTGAATTAAAATATATACAAAAATACATAGAAATAATTTGAATTTGTATGAAAATAGATATACAAGATACGCGTAAAACTAGGTAAATTTCTTTTGAAATATATATACCAAATACCAGTAAAATATTGTAAAATTGTGTCAAAATATATAAACAAATACAAATAAAATTATGTAAATTTGTATGAAAATAATATACAAAATACACAAAGAATAAAGTCAATTCGTATCAAAATGAATGACCAGAATATCAATAAAATAATGTAAATTTGTATGAAAATAAAGATGCAAAATACCCATGAAATAAAGCATATTTTTATAAAAATACATATACACAATTAAATAATGTAAATTCGCGTCAAAATAAATAAACAAAATATCAATAAAAGAATGTGTATTTATATGAAAATAGATATACAAAATACACATGAAATAACATAAATTTGTATAAAACTATATACAAAACTACACAAAAATAATTTAAATTTGTATGAAAATAAATATACAAAATACACATAAAATTAGGTAAATTTGTATTTAAATACATACACAAAATACACTTAAAATAATGTAAATTTGAATGAAAATATATAAACAAATACACTTAAAATAACGTAAAATTGTATAAAATATATATACAAAATACACATTAAATAATATAAATATATATAAAAAAATATTTACAAAAGACAAATAGAATAATGTAAAATCCTGTCAAAATGAATACACAGAATGTTAATAAAATAATGTAAATTTGTATGAAAATTAAGATGCAAAATACCCATAAAATACGCATTTTTTTAAAAAATATACATAACAAAATACACATGAAATAATTGAATTTGTATTAAAATAAATTTACAAAAAGCACATACAATAAGGTAAATCTGTATTTAAATAGATATGCAGAATACATATAAACAATGTAAATTTGTTTCAAAATATATATACGAATACACATAAAATAAGGTAGATTTCTATAAAAATATATATACAAAATACACATAAAATTAAGTAAATACGTATAAAAAAATGTATACAAAATACACATAAAATAATGTAAATTCGTATCAAAATAAATAAACAAAACACCAATACAAGAATGTATATTTGTATAAATATAAAAATACAAAATACACATTAAATAACGTAAATTTGTAATTTACATTATTTTATTAATATTCTATTTATTTATTTTGATACGATTTAACATTATTCTTTGTGTATTTTGTATATATATTTTTATACATATTTACATTATTTAATGTATATTTTGTATATATATTTTTTCCAAATTTACGTTATTTTATGTGTATTTGTTTGTATATTATCATACAAATTTACATTACTTTATGTGTATTTTGTACATGTATTTCTATGCAAATTTGCCTAACTTTATGTGTATTTTGCATATCTATTTTCAAACAAATTCAAATTATTTTTTTGTATTTTTGTATTTATTTTTATACAAATTTGAGTTATTTTATTTGTATTTTGTATATATATTTTCCTACAAATATACATTCTTTTATTGGAACGTTGTTTATCTATTTTGATACGAGTTTACATTATTTCATGTGTATTTTGTATATATATTTTTCTTCGTATTTACATTATTATATGTGTATTTTGTATATATATTTTATTAAAAAATTACATTATTTTATAGTGTGTATTCGTATTTATTTTGATACAAATTTAATACAAATTCATGTTATTTTATGTACATTTGTATATATATTTTCATAGAAATTTATGTTATTTTATGTGAATTTTTACATATTTTTCATTACAAATTTACTTTATTTTATGATTATTTTGTATATTTATTTCATTCAATCTTAAATTTTTTTTATGTGTATATTTCTATATGTATTTAGGAAGTTTTATGTGTATTTTCTATATATATTTTCATCCAAAATTGCATTATTTTATTGGTATTTTCTTAATTTAACTCGATACGAATTTAGATTTCTTCATAGGTATTTTGTATACATATTTTATGTGTATTTTATATATGTTTTCTCATACAAATTTATATTATTTAATTGGTATTTTTTTTTATACGAGTTATATGATTATATGTGTATTTTGTACATATTTTTTATTTATATTTACATTATTTAATGTGTATTTTGTTTATATATTTTTATACAAATTTACGTTATTATATGTGTATTTGTATAAATATTTTGATACAAATTTACTTTATTTTATGTATTTTGTATATATATTTCAATTCAAATTTAGCTTATTTTGTGTGTATTTTGTATATCTATTTTCATAAAATTTAATTACTTCTGTGTATTTTTGTATATAATTTTATATAAATATACGTTATTTTATGTGTATTTTGTATATTTACATTTATACAAATACACATTTTTCTAATGGTATTTTGTTTATATATTTTTCTACGTATTTACATTATTTTATGTGTATTTTGTATATATATTTTCATAAAAATTTACGTTATTATATGTGTATTTGTATGAAAATTTTAATACAAATTTTCATTATTTGATGTATTTTGTATATATTTTTCAATTCAAATTTAGCTTATTTTATGAGTATTTTGTATATCTATTTTCATACAAATTTAACTAATTTTGTGTACTTTTGTATATAGTTTATACAAATTTACGTTATTTTATGTGTATTATGTATGTCTATATATATACAAATACACATTCTTTTATTGGTATTTTGTTTATTTATTTTGATACGAATTTACATTATTTTATGTGTATTTTGTATACATTTTTTATACGTATTTACTTCATTTTGTGTGTATAATAATTACATTATTATATACGCATTTTGTATATTAATTTTAATACAAATTTAATTATTCGATGTGTATTTTTGTATCTGTACTTTTATAGACATATGCTTTATTTTTTGGGTATTTTGCATCTTTATTTTCTTACAAATATACATTATTTTATTGATATTCTGCTCATTCATTCTGATACGAATTGACATTATTCTATGTGTATTTTGTATACATTTTTCATACAAATTTACGTTATTTTATGTGTATTTGTTTATATATTTTGACACAAATTTACAATATTTTATGCGTATTTTATATATACATTTCAAAAGAAATTCACCTAGTTTTATGTGTATTTTGTATATCTATTTTCATACAAACTCAAATTTTAGTTATGTTATGTGTATTTTGTAAATTTATTTTCATTCAAATATATATTAATTTTATTTAAATTTGTATGAAAAGAAATACCCAAAATACACATAAAATTAGGTTAATTTGTATTGAAATACATATACAAAATACACATAAAATAATGTAAATTTGAAAGAAAATATGTAAACAAATACACATATAATAACGTAAATTTGTATTTTATATATATATATATATATATATATATATATATATATATATATATATATATATATGTATATATATATATATATATATATATATATATATATATATATATATATATATATATATATATATATATATATATATATATATATATATATATATATATATATATATATATATATATATATATATATATATATATATATATATATACACACATTAAATAATGTAAATATGCATAAAAAATATATACAAAACACAAATAGAATAATGTAAAATCGTATCAAAATATACACAGAATATTAATAAAATAATGTAAATTTGTATGAAAATTAAGATGCAAAATACTTATAAAATAACGCATTTTTTATAAAATTATTGATACCAAAATACACATAAAATATTTGAATTTGTATTAAAATAAATATACAAAATGCACATACAATAAGGTAAATTTGTATTGAAATAGATACGCAAAATACATATAAAATAATGTAAATTTGTTTCAAAATATATATACGAATACACATAAAAAACGTAGATTTCTATAAAAATACATATAAAAAATACACATAATATTAAGTAAATACGAATAAAAAAATGTATACAAAATACACATAAAATAATGTAAAGTCGTATAAATGTAAATAAACAATATACCATTAAAAGAATGTGTATTTGTATAAATATGAATATACAAAATGCACATAAAATAACGTAAATTTATATAAAACTAAATACATAAAATAACGCAAATTTCTATAAAAATATATGTACAAAAATGAACATAAAATAAATTTGCATATATACAAAACACACTTTAGATGATGTAAATGAGTATAAAAATATGTATACAAAATACCTATGAAATAATCTAAATTCGTATCGAAATAAATTAAGAAAATACCAATAAAATAATGTAATTTTGGATGAAAATATATATGCAAAATACACATAAAATAACCTAAATACAAATACAAGTATACACATAAAATAATTTAAAATTGAATGAAATAAATATACAAAATAAACAAAAAAAAAGGTAACCTAAAGATAACCTAAGATAACCTAAATACAAATGCAAAAATACACATTAAATAATTTAAAATTGAATGAAATAAATATACAAAATAAACATAAAATAAGGTAAATTTGTAATAAAATATATGTAAGAATACACATAAAATAATATAAATTTGTATGAAAATATATATACAAATACACATAAAATAACATGAATTTGTATAAAATTTGTTTCAAAATATATACGAATACACAATAAAATAACGTAAATTTTTATGAAAATGTATATATAAATTACCCATAAAATAATTTTAATACGTAGAAAAATATATATACAAAATACTCATTATATAATGTAAATTCGTAAAAAATTAAATACACAAAATTCCAATAAAAGAATGTATATTTGTAGGAAAATATATATACAAAAAACAAATAAAATAACTAAAATTTGTATAAAAATATATACAAAAATACACAAAAATAATTAAAATTTGTTTGAAAATACATATGCAAAATACACATAAAGTTAGGCAAATTTGTATTGAAATACATATACAAAACTCACATAAAATAATGTAAATTTGTATGAAAGTATATAAACAAATACATATAAAATAACGTAAATTTGGATAAAATATATATACAAAATATACATTAAATATTTTAAATATGTATAAAAATATATTATATTATATATATTTTTATTGATATTTGCGTTATTTATGTGTATTTTGTATATGTTTTCTCATAGAAATTTACATTATTTTATTGGTATTTTGTCTATTTATTTTGATACGAATTACATGATTATTTGTGTATTTTGTAAATTTTTTTTAATACGTATTTATATTATTTAATGTGTATTTTGTTTATATATTTTTATACAAATTTACGTTATTATATGTGTATTTGTATAAGTATTTTGATACAAATTTACATTATTTTATGTATTTTGTATATATATTTCAATTCAAATTTAGCTTATTATATGTGTATTTTGTATATCTATTTATTTTAATACAAAATCAAATATTTTATGTTTTTTCGTATATATATTTTTATAAAAAATGCGCTATTTTAATGGTATTTTGCATCTTAATTTTCATACAAATTTACATTATTTTATTAATATTTTCTGTATTTATTTTGATACGATTTTACATTATTCTATTTGTGTTTTGTATGTATTTTTTTTATACATATTTACATTATTTAATGTGTTTTTTGTATATATATTTGATCCATATTTACGTTATTTTAAGTTATTTTATGTGTATTTGTTTATATATTTTGGCACAAATTTACAATATTTTATGGGTATTTTGTATATATATTTCAAAAGAAATTTACCTAGTTTTATGTGTATTTTGAATATCTATTTTCATACAAACTCAAATTATTTTTATGTATTTTTGTATATATTTCAATACAAATTTTAGTTATGTTATGTGTATTTTGTAAATCTATTTTCATTCAAATATATATTATTTTATTGGTATTTTGTTGATTTATATTGATACGAATTTACATTATTTTATATGTATTTTGTATATATATTTTTATACGCATTTACATTATTTAATATTTATTTTGAATATATAATTTTATACAAATTCATGGTTTTTTATGTGTATTTGTATATATATTTTCATATAAATTTACATTATTTTATGTGTATTTTGTACATATATTTCATTACAAATTTACCTTATTTTATGTTTATTTTGTATGTGTATTTTCTACATTTATATTTATACAAATACACATTCTTTTATTGGTATTTTGTTTATTTATTTTGTTTCGAATTTACACTATTTTATGTGTATTTTGTTTACATTTTTTTATACGTATTTACTTAATATTATGTGTATTTTGTATATATATTTTTATAGAAATCTACGTTATTTTATATGTATTCCTATATATATTTTAAAACAAATTTACATTGTTTTATATGTATTTTTGCATATCTCTTTCAAATAACGTAGATTTCTATAGAAATATATATACAAAATGCACATGAAATTATGTAAATACGTATAAAAATATATATACAAAATACATATCTAGGTAAATTCGTGTCAAAATAAATAAACAAAATATCATGAAAAGAATGTGTATTTGCATGAAAATAAATAATAGATAATAAATTTGTATGAAATATATATGCAAGATACACATTAAATAATGTAAATATGTATAAAAAATATATATACAAAAAACAAATAGAATAATATGAAATCGTAACAAAATAAATACACCGAATATTAATAAAATAATGTAGATTTGTATGAAAACTAAATATGTAAAATTCCCATCAAATAGCGCATTTCTTATAAAAATAGATATACCAAAATACACATAAAATATTTAAATTTGTATTGAAATAAATATACAAAATGCACATACAATAAGGTAAACTTGTATTGAAAGAGATATGCAAAAATACATATAAAACAATGTAAATTTGTTTCAAATTATATATACGAATACACTTAAAATAACGTAGATTTCTATACAAATATATATACAAAATACACATAAAATTAAGTAAATACGTATAAAAATAGATATGCAAAAAACACATAGAATAATGTAAAATTGTTTAAAAAAAAATAAACAGAATATAAATAAAATAATGTAAATTTGTATGAAAATAAAAATACAAAATACCAATAAAATAAAGCATATTTTTATAAAAATACATATACAAAAATACAGATAGCATAATTAAATTTGTATTAAAATTAATAAACAAAATGCATATACAATAAGGTAAATTTGTATTGAAAAAATATGTAAAATACACATAAAACAGTGTAAATTTATTTCAAAATCTATATACGAATACTCATAAATCAACGTAGATTTCTATAGAAATATATATACAAAATACACATCAAATGATGTAAACACGTATAAAAAAAAAAATATATATATATATATATATATATATATATATATATATATATATATATATATATATATATATATATATATATATATATATATATATATATATATATATATATATATATATATATATATATATATATATATATATATATATATATATATATATATATATATATATATATATATATATATTAAATAATGTAATTCGCGTCAAAATAAATAAACTAAATATCAATAAAAGAATGTATTTGTATGAAAATAGATATACAATATACATAAAATCACCTAAATTTGTATAAAACTATATACAAAAATACACAAAAATAATTTTAATTTGTATGAAAATAAATATACAAAATACACATAAAATTAGGTAAATTTGTATTGAAATACATTTACAAAATACACATAAAATAATGTAAATTTGAATGAAAATATATAAACAAATACACTTAAAATAACGTAAATTTGTATAAAATATATATAAAAAATACACATTAAATAATGTAAATATGTATAAAAAAATATATAAAAAACACAAATAGAATAATATAAAATCGTATCACAATAAATACACAGAATATTAATAAAATAATGTAAATTTGTATGAAAATTAAGATGCAAAATACCCATAAAATAACGCATTTTTCTTAAAAATATATATACCAAGACACACATAAGATATTTGAATTTGTATTAAAATAAATATACAAAATGCACACACAATAAGCTAAATTTGTATTGAAATAGATATGCAAAATACGTATAAAACCATGTAAATTTTTTACAAAATATATATACGAATACACATAAAATAGCATAGATTTCTATGAAAATAAATATACAAAATACACATAAAATGAAGTAAATACGTATAAATAAAGGTATACAAAATACACATAAAATAATGTAAACTCGTATCAAAATAAATAAACAAAATACTAATAAAAGAATGTGTATTGTATAAATATAAATATACAAAATACAAATAAAATAACGTAAATTTATATAAAACTATATGCAAAAATACACAAAAGTAATTAAATTTGTGTGAAAATAGATATACAAAATACATGTGTATTTTGCATATTTATTTTCATACAAATTGAAATTATTTTTGTTTATTTTTTTATATATTTTCATACAAATTTTCGTTATTTTATGTGTATTTTGTATATTTATTTTTTCTACAAATAAACGTTCTTTTATCTGAATTTTGTTTATTGAATTTGAAACGAATTTACCTTTTTTTGTATATCTATTTTCATACAAATTAAAATACTTCTGTGTATTTTTCTATATAGTTTTATATAAATTTACGTTATTTTATGTGTATTTTGTATATTTATATTTATACAAATACACATTCTTTTATTGGTATTTTGTATATTTATTTTGATACGAATTTACATTATTTTATGTGTATTTTGTATACATTTTTTATACGTATTTACTTCATTTTATGTGTATTTTGTATATATATTTTTATAGAAATCTACGTTATTTTATGTGTATTCGTATATATATTTTGAAACAAATTTACATTGTTTGATATGTATTTTGCATATCTATTTCAATACAAATTTACCTTATTGTATGTGTTTTTTGTATATTTATTTTAATACAAATTAAATTTTTTGATGTGTATTTTGGTATATATATTTTTATAAATAAAAAAAATACGTTATTTTATGGGTATTTTTATAAATATTTTGATACAAATCTACATTATTTTATGTATTTTGTATATACATTTCAATTCAAATTTAGCTTATTTTATCTGTATTTTGTATATCTATTTTCATACGAATTTAATTACTTCTCTGTATTTTTGAATATAGTTTTATACAAATTTACGTTATTTTATGTGTATTTTGTATATTTATATTTATACAAATACACATTCTTTTATTGGTATTTTGTTTATTTATTTTGATACGAATTTACATTATTTTATGTGTATTTTGTATACATTTTCTTATACGTATTTACTTAAAATAACGTAAATTTATATAAAAAAATATATACAAAACACAAATAGAATAATGTAAAATCGTATTAAAATAAATACACAGAATATTAATAAAATAATGTAAATTTGTATGAAAATAAAGAGGCAAAATACCCATAAAATAACGCATTTTTTTATTTATAAAAATATATATACCAAAATACACATAAAAAAATTTAATTTGTATTAAAATAAATATATAAAAAACACATACAATAAGGTAAATTTGTATTGAAATAGATATGCAAAATACATATAAAACAATGTAAATTTGTTTCAAAATATATATACGAATACACATAAAATAACGTCAATTTCTATAAAAATATATATACAAAATACACATAAAATGAAGTAAATACGTATAAAAAAATGAATACAAAATACAGATAAAATAATGTAAATTCGTATCAAAATAAATAAAGAAAATACCAATAAAAGAATGTGTATTTGTATAAATATAAATATACATAATACACATAAAAAGTATTATATAAATTTGCGTTATATTATGCGTATTTTTTATATTTATATTTATACAAATACACATTCTTTTATTGGTATTTTGTTTATTTATTTTGATACGAATTTACATTATTTTATGTGTATGTTGTATACATTTTTTATACGTATTTACTTTATTTTACGTGTATTTTGTATATATATTTTCAGAGAAATCTACGTTATTTTATGTGTATTCGTATATATATTTTGAAACAAATTTACATAGTTTTATATGTATTTTGCATATCTGTTTCAATACAAATTTAAATTAGTGTATGTGTATTTTGTATAATCATTTTAATACAAATTTAAATTTTTTATGTGTATTTTGGTATATATATTTTTATAAGAAAACGTGTTATTTTATGGGTATTTTTCTTCTTTATTTTCATACAAATTTACATTATTTTATTGACATTCTGTGTATTTATTTTGATACAATTTTACATTATTCTATGTGTATTTTGTATATATATTTTAAAAAAAATGTAAGCTAAATTTGAATTGAAATCTATATACAAAATACACAAAATAATGTAAATTTGTATCAAAATATTTACACAAATACACATATAATAAAGTAAATTTTTAAAAAAATATATAAACAAAATACACATTAAAAAATGTAAATACGTATAAAAAAATACGTACAAAACACACATATAATCATGTAATTCGTATCAAAATAAATAAACAAAATACCAATAAAATTATGTAAATTTGTGTGAGAAAACATATACAAAATACACATAAAATAACGCAAATTTCTATAAAAATATATGTACAAAAATGCACATAAAATAAAGTAAATCTGCATAAAAATATATATACAAAACACACATTAGATAATGTAAATGAGTAAAAAAATATGTATACAAAATACCTATGAAATAATCTAAACTCGTATCGAATTAAATTAAGAGAATACCAATAAAATAATGTCATTTTGGATGAAAATATATATAGAAAAAACACATAAAATAACCTAAATGGAAATACAAATATACACATGAAATAATTTAAAATTAAAAGAAATAAATATAAAAAAATAAACATAAAATAAGGTAAATTTGTAATGAAGTATATGTAAAAGTACACATAAAATAATATAAATTTGAATGAAAATATATATACAAATACACATAAAATAACATGAATTTGTATAAAATTTGTATCAAAATATATACGAATATACACAATAAAATAACGTAATTTTTTATGAAAATATATTTACAAAATACACATAAAATAATGTAAATATGTAAGGAAAATATATACAAAATACACCTAGAATAATGTAAAATTGTATCAATATAAATGTACAGAATATCAATAAAGTAATGTAAAAATGAAAACAAAGATTATCTAATGTGTGTTTTGTATATATATTTTTAAGCAAATTTATTTTATGTTCATTTTTGTACATATATTTTTATAGAAATTTGCGTTATTTTATGTATATAGTTTTATATAAATTTACTTTATTTTATTTGCATTTTGTATATTTATATTTATACAAATACACATTCTTTTATTAATATATTGTTTATTTATATTTATACGAATTTACATTATTTTATGTGTATTTTGTATATATTTTTTTATACGTATTTACTTAATTTTATGTGTATTTTGTATATGTATTTTTATAGAAATCTACGATATTTTATGTGTATTCGTGTATATATTTTGAAACAAATTTACATTATTTTATATGTATTTTGCATATCTATTTCAATACAAATTTACCTTATTGTATGTGCATTTTGTATATTTATTTTAATACAAATTCAAATATTTTATGTGTATTTTGGTATCTATAATAAAAAAAAATGCGTCATTTTATAGGTATTTTGCATCTTAATTTTCATACAAATTTACATTATTTTATTAATATTCTGTGTATATATTTTGATACGATTTTACATTATTCTATTTGTGTTTTGTATATATTTTTTTTATACATATTTACATTATTTAATGTGTTTTGTATATATATTTCAAACAAAATTATGTTATTATATGTGTATTTGTTTTTATATTTTCTTTCAAATTTATATTATTTTATGTGTATTTTGTATACAAAATACACATAAAATAACGTAAATTTGTATAAAACTTGACACAAAAATACACAAAAGTAATTAAATTTGTATGAAAATAGATATACAAAAATACACTTAAAATATGCTAAATTTGAATTGAAATATATATACAAAATACATAAAATAAAGTAAATTTGTATCAAACTATTTATACAAATACACATATAATAACGTAAATTTCTATAAAAATATATAAACAAAATACACATTAAAAAATGTATATACGTATAAAAGATATGTACAGAATACACATATATTAATGTAATTCGTATCAAAATAAATAAACAAAATACCAATAAAATAATGTAAATGTGTATAAGAAAACACATACAAAATACACATAAAAGAACGGAAATTTCTATAAAAATATATGTACAAAAATGCACATAAAATAAAGTAAATTTGCATAAAATTATATATACAAAACACACATTAAATAATGTAAATGCGTATAAAAATATGTATACAAAATACCTATGAAATAATCTAAATTCTTATCGAATTAAATTAACAAAATACCAATAAAATAATGTAAGTTTTCGATGGAAATATATATAGAAAATACACATAAAATAACCTAAATACAAATACAAATATACACAAAATAATTTAATATTAAATTAAATAAATATACAAAATAAACATAAAATAAGGTAAATTTGTAATGAAATATATGTACAAAATACACATCAAATAATGTAAATTTATATGAAAATATATATACAAATACACATAAAATACCATGAATTTGTATAAAAATATATATTCAAAATAAATATTAAATAATGTAAATGCGTATAAAAATATATACAAAGTACATATAAAATAATGTAAATTCGTATCAAAATAAATCAACAAAATACCAATAAAATAATATATATTTGAATAAAAAGAAATTTACAAAATACACATAACATAACTAAAATTTGAATTAAAATATATACAAAAATACATAGAAATAATTTGAATTTGTATGAAAATAGATATACAAGATACGCGTAAAACTAGGTAAATTTCTTTTGAAATATATATACCAAATACCAGTAAAATATTGTAAAATTGTGTCAAAATATATAAACAAATACAAATAAAATAATGTAAATTTGTATGAAAATAATATACAAAATACACATAGAATAAAGTCAATTCATATCAAAATGAATGACCAGAATATCAATAAAATAATGTAAATTTGTATGAAAATAAAGATGCAAAATACCCATGAAATAAAGCATATTTTTATAAAAATACATATACACAATTAAATAATGTAAATTCGCGTCAAAATAAATAAACAAAATATCAATAAAAGAATGTGTATTTATATGAAAATAGATATACAAAATACACATGAAATAACATAAATTTGTATAAAACTATATACAAAACTACACAAAAATAATTTAAATTTGTATGAAAATAAATATACAAAATACACATAAAATTAGGTAAATTTGTATTTAAATACATACACAAAATACACTTAAAATAATGTAAATTTGAATGAAAATATATAAGCAAATACACTTAAAATAACGTAAAATTGTATAAAATATATATACAAAATACACATTAAATAATATAAATATATATAAAAAAATATTTACAAAAGACAAATAGAATAATGTAAAATCCTGTCAAAATGAATACACAGAATGTTAATAAAATAATGTAAATTTGTATGAAAATTAAGATGCAAAATACCCATAAAATACGCATTTTTTTTTTAAATATACATAACAAAATACACATGAAATAATTGAATTTGTATTAAAATAAATTTACAAAAAGCACATACAATATGGTAAATCTGTATTTAAATAGATATGCAGAATACATATAAACAATGTAAATTTGTTTCAAAATATATATACGAATACACATAAAATAAGGTAGATTTCTATAAAAATATATATACAAAATACACATAAAATTAAGTAAATACGTATAAAAAAATGTATACAAAATACACATAAAATAATGTAAATTCGTATCAAAATAAATAAACAAAACACCAATACAAGAATGTATATTTGTATAAATATAAAAATACAAAATACACATTAAATAACGTAAATTTGTAATTTACATTATTTTATTAATATTCTATTTATTTATTTTGATACGATTTAACATTATTCTTTGTGTATTTTGTATATATATTTTTATACATATTTACATTATTTAATGTATATTTTGTATATATATTTTTTCCAAATTTACGTTATTTTATGTGTATTTGTTTGTATATTATCATGCAAATTTACATTACTTTATGTGTATTTTGTACATGTATTTCTATGGAAATTTGCCTAACTTTATGTGTATTTTGCATATCTATTTTCAAACAAATTTAAATTATTTTTTTGTATTTTTGTATTTAATTTTATACAAATTTGAGTTATTTTATTTGTATTTTGTATATATATTTTCCTACAAATATACATTCTTTTATTGGAACTTTGTTTATCTATTTTGATACGAGTTTACATTATTTCATGTGTATTTTGTATATATATTTTTCTTCGTATTTACATTATTATATGTGTATTTTGTATATATATTTTATTAAAAAATTACATTATTTTATAGTGTGTATTCGTATTTATTTTGATACAAATTTAATACAAATTCATGTTATTTTATGTACATTTGTATATATATTTTCATAGAAATTTATGTTATTTTATGTGAATTTTTACATATTTTTCATTACAAATTTACTTTATTTTATGATTATTTTGTATATTTATTTCATTCAATCTTAAATTTTTTTATGTGTATATTTGTATATGTATTTAGGTAATTTTATGTGTATTTTCTATATATATTTTCATCCAAAATTGCATTATTTTATTGGTATTTTCTTAATTTAACTCGATACGAATTTAGATTTCTTCATAGGTATTTTGTATACATATTTTATGTGTATTTTATATATGTTTTCTCATACAAATTTATATTATTTAATTGGTTTTTTTTTTTTTTATGCGAGTTATATGATTATATGTGTATTTTGTACATATTTTTTTTATATATATTTACATTATTTAATGTGTATTTTGTTTATATATTTTTATACAAATTTACGTTATTATATGTGTATTTGTATAAATATTTTGATACAAATTTACTTTATTATATGTATTTTGTATATATATTTCAATTCAAATTTAGCTTATTTGTGTGTATTTTGTATATCTATTTTCATAAAATCTAATTACTTCTGTGTATTTTTGTATATAATTTTATATAAATATACGTTATTTTATGTGTATTTTGTATATTTACATTTATACAAATACACATTTTTCTAATGGTATTTTGTTTATATATTTTTCTACGTATTTACATTATTTTATGTGTATTTTGTATATATATTTTCATAAAAATTTACGTTATTATATGTGTATTTGTATAAAAATTTTGATACAAATTTTCATTATTTGATGTATTTTGTATATATTTTTCAATTCAAATTTAGCTTATTTTATGAGTATTTTGTATATCTATTTTCATACAAATTTAACTACTTTTGTGTACTTTTGTATATAGTTTATACAAATTTACGTTATTTTATGTGTATTTTGTATGTCTATATTTATACAAATACACATTCTTTTATTGGTATTTTGTTTATTTATTTTGATACGAATTTACATTATTTTATGTGTATTTTGTATACATTTTTTATACGTATTTACTTCATTTTGTGTGTATTTTGTATATATATTTTATAGAAATCTACCTTACTTTATGTGTTTTCGTATATATATTTTGAAACAAATTTACATTGTTATATATGTATTTTGCATATGTATTTCAATACAAATTTACCTTTTTGAATGTGCATTTTGTATATTGATTTTGATACAAATTCAAATATTTTATGTGTATTTTGGTATATATATTTTTATAAAAAATGCGTTTTTTTATGGGTATTTTGCATCTTAATTTTCATACAAATTTACATTATTTTATTAACATTCTGTGTATTCATTTTGACAGGATTTTACATTATTCTATTTGTCTTTTGTAAATATTTTTTTATATATATTTATATTATTTAATGTGTATTTTGTATATATATTTTATACAAATTTACGTTATTTTAAGTGTATTTGTTTATATATTTTCACTCAAATTTAATTATTATTTTATGTGTATTTTGTTTATGTATTTCAATACAAATTTTCCTAATTTTATGTGTATTTTGTATATTTATTTTCATACAAATTCTAATTATTTTTGTGTATTTTTGTAAGTAGTTTTATACAAATATAGGTTATTTTTTGAATATTTCATTAAATAACGTAGATTTCTATAAAAATATATACACAAAATACACATAAAATGAAGTAAATACGTATAAAAAAATGTATACAAAATACACATAAAATAATGTAAGCTCGTATCAAAATAAATAAACAAAATACTAATAAAAGAATGTGTATTTGTATAAATATAAATATACAAAATACACATAAAATAACGTAAATTTATATAAAACTATATACAAAAATCCACAAAAGTAATTAAATTTGTATGAAAATAGATATACAAAATACACATAAAATAAGCTAGATTTGAATTGAAATATATATACAACATACATAAAATAATGTATATTTGTATCAAAATAATTATACAAATACACATATAATAACGTAAATTTGTATAGAAATATGTAAACAAAATACACATTAAATAATGTAAATACGTATAAAAAAATATGTACAAAAATATAAAAAAATCATGTAATTCGTATCAAAATAAATAAACAAAATACCAATAAAATAAATAAATTTATATGAGAAAACATATACAAAATACACATAAAATAACACAATTTTCAAAAAAAAATATATGTACAAAAATGCACATAAATTAAATTAAATTTGCATAAAAATAAATATACAAAACACACATTAAATAATGTAAATGCGTATAAAAACATGTATACAAAATACTTATGAAATAATCTAAATTCGTATCGAATTCAGTTAACAAAATACCAATAAAATAATGTAATTTTGGATGCAAATATATATAGAAAATACACATAAAATAACCTAAATACAAATACAAATATACACATTAAATAATTTAAAATTGAATTAAATAAATATTCAAAATAAACATAAAATAAGGTAAATTTCTAATGAAATATATGTAAAAATGCACATGAAATAATGTAAATTTGTTTGAAAATATATATACAAATACACATAAAATAACATGAACTTGTATAAAATTTGTAACAAATTATATACGAATACACACATTAAAATAAGGTAAATTTTTATGAGAATATATATACAAAATACACATAAAATAATGTAAATACGTAGAAAAATATATATACAAAATACACATAAAATAATGTAAATTCGTATCAAAATAGATAAACAAAATTCCAATAAAAGAATGTATATCTCTAGGAAAATATATATAAAAAATACAAATGAAATAACAAAAATTTGTAAAAAAATATATACAAAAATATACAAAAATAATTTAAATTTGTTTGAAAATAGATATGGAAAATACACATAAAATTAGGCAAATTTGTATCAAATACATATACAAAACCCACATAAAATAATATAAATTTGTATGAAAATATATAAACAAATACACATAAAATAACGTAAATTTGAATAAAATATATATACAAAATATACATTAAATAATTTAAATATGTATAAAAATATATATACAAAATACACATAGAATAAAGTAAAATCGTATCAAAATAAATAAACAAAATATCAATAATATAATGTAAATTTGTATGAGAATAAAGATGCAAAATACATATATAATAACGCATATTTGTATAATAATATATAAACAAAAATACATATAAAATAATAATTTTTTTATTAAAATAAATATACAAAATGCACATACAATAAAGTAAATTTGTATTGAAATAGATATGCAAAATACACATCTATAAAGTAAATTTGTATCAAAATATATATACGAATACTCATAAAATAGAGTAAATTTATATGAAAATATACATACAAATGCATATAAAATGATGTAAATAAGTATAAAAATATATATACCAAATATACCTCAAATAATGTAAATTCGTATCAAAATAAATAAAGAAAATTCCGATAAAAGAACGTATATATGTAGGAAAATAAATATACAAAATACACATTTAAATACATGAACAAAATACACATAAAATAATAAAAATTTGTATGAACTGAAAACAAATACACATAAAGTAACGTATATTTGTATAAAATATATATACAAAATACATATAGAATAATGTAAAATCGAATTAAAATAAATACACAAAATATCAATAAAATAATGTAAATTTGTATGAAAATAAAGATGCAAAATACTCATAAAATAATTAAATTTGTATTAAAATTAAAATAAAAAATGCACATACAATAATGTAAATTTGTATTGAAAAAATATGCAAAATACACATAAAACAGTGTAAATTTGTTTCAAAATATATATACGAATACACATAAAATAACGTAGATTTCTATATATATATATATATATATATATATATATATATATATATATATATATATATATATATATATATATATATATATATATATATATATATATATATATATATATATATATATATATATATATATATGTACAAAATACATTTGAAATGATATAAAATATATATAATAAATGCACATTAAATAATGTAAATATGTATATAAAAAAATATATACAAAACACAAATACAATAATGTAAAATAGTATCAAAATAAATACACAGAATCTTAATAAAATAATGTAAATTTGTATGTAAATTAAGATGTAAAATACCCATAAAGAAACGTATTTTTTATAAAAATATATATACCAAAATACACATAAAATATTTCAATTTGTATTAAAATAAATATACAAAATGCACATACAATAAGGTAAATTTGTATTGAAATAAATATGCAAAATACATATAAAACAATGTAAATTTGTTTCAAAATATATATACGAATACACACAAAATAACGTAGATTTCTATAAAAATATATACAAAATACACATATAAAGAAGTAAATACGTATAAACAAATGTATACAAAATACACATAAAATAATGTAAATTCGTATCAAAATAAATATACAAAATACCAATAAAAGAATGTGTATTTGTATAAATATAAATATACAAAATACACATAAAATAACGTAAATTTGTATAAAACTATATTAAAAAATACACAGAAGTAATTAAATTTGTATGAAAATATATATACAAAATAAAAATAAAATAAGCTAAATTTGAATTGAAATGTATATACAAAATACATAAAATAATGTAAATTTATATCAAAATATTTACACAAATACACATTTAATAACGTTAATTTGTTTAAAAATATATAAACAAAATACACATTAAATAATGTAAACACGTATAAAAAACATGTACAAAATATACATATAATCAAGTAATTCGTATCAAAATAAATAAACAAAATAGCAATAAAATAATAATTATAATAATAAATGGTCTATTCATTTGTAGGAAGCTATTAAATAATGTAAACTCGCGTCAAAATAAATAAACGAAATATCAATAAAAGAATGTGTATTTGTATGAAACTAGATATAGAAAATACACATAAAATAACCTAAATTTGTATAAAACTATGTACAAAAAAACACAAAAATAATTTAAATTTGTATGAAAATAAATATACAAAATACACATAAAATTAGGTAAATTTACATTGAAATACATATACAAAATACACTTTAAATAATGTAAATTTGAATGAAATTATATAAACAAATACACTTAAAATAACGTAAATTTGTATAAAATATATATAAAAATAACACATTAAATAATGAAAATATGTATAAAAAAATATATACAAAACACAAATAGTATAATATAAAATCGTATCGAAATATATACACAGAATATTAATAAAATAATGTAAATTTGTATGAAAACTAAGATGCAAAATACCTATAAAATAACGCATTTTTTATAAAATGATATATACCAAAATACACATAAAATATTTGAATTTGTATTAAAATAAATATACAAAATGCTCATACAATAAGGTAAATTTGTATTGAAATAGATATGCAAAATACATATAAAACAATGTAAATTTGTTTCAAAATATATATACGAATACACATAAAATAACGTAGATTTCTATAAAAATATATATACAAAATACACATAAAATTAAGTAAATACGAATAGAAAAAGTATACAAAATACACATAAAATAATGTAAATTCGTATAAATATAAATAAACAAAATACCAATAAAAGAATGTGTTTTTTTTATAAATATAAATATACAAAATGCACATAAAATAACGTAAATTTGTATAAAACTATATACAAAAATACACAGAAGTAATTAAATTTGTATGAAAATAGATATACAAAATACACACAAAATAAGCTAAATTTGAATTGAAATATATATACAAAATACATAAAATAAAGTAAATTTGTTTCAAAATATTTTTAAGAAATACACATATAATAACGTAAATTTGTATAAAAATATATAAACAAAATACATATTAAGTAATGTAAATACGTATAAAAAAAATATGTACAAAATACACAAATAATAATGTCATTCGTATCAAAATAAATAAACAAAAAACTAATTAAATAATGTCAATTTGTATGAGAAAACATATACAAAATACACATAAAATAACGCAAATTTCTATAAAAACATATGTACAAAAATGGACATAAAATTAATTTGCATAAAAAAATATATACAAAACACACATTAGATAATGTAAATGAGTATAAAAATATCTATACAAAATACCTATGAAATAATCTAAATTCGTATCGAGTTAAATAAAGAAAATAACAATAAATTAATGTAATTTTGGATGAAAATATATATAGAAAACACACATAAAATTAGGTAAATTTGTATTAAAATACATATACAAAATGCACATAAAATAATGTAAATTTGAATGCAAATACATAAACAAATACACTTAAAATAACGTAAATTTGTATAAAAAATATATACAAAACACAAATAGAATAATGTAAAATCGTATCAAAATAAATACACAGAATATTAATAAAATGATGTAAATTTGTATGAAAATAAAGAGGCAAAATACCCATAAAATAACGGATTTTTTTTAAAAATATATATACCAAAATACACATAAAATAATTAAATTTGTATTAAAATAACTATATAAAAAAACATACAATAAGGTAAATTTGTATTGAAATACTTATGCAAAATACATATAAAACAATGTAAATTTGTTTCAAAATATATATACGAATACACATAAAATAACTTAGATTTCTATAAAAAATATATATACAAAATACACATAAAATGAAGTAAATACGTATAAGAAAATGTATACAAAATACACATAAATTAATGTAAATTCGTATCAAAATAAATAAACAAAATGCCAATAAAAGAAAGTGTACTTGTATAAATATAAATATACAAAATACACATAAAATAACGTAAAATGGTATAAAACTATATACAAAAATAAACAAAAATAATTAAATTTGTATGAAAATAGATATACAAAAGACACAAAAAATAAGCTAAATTAGAATTGAAATAAATATAGAAAATACATAAAATAATGCAAATTTGTATCAAAATATATATTCAAATACACATATAATAACGTAAATTTGTATAAAAATATATAAACAAAATACACATTAAATAATGTAAATACGTATAAAAGATATATATATATATATATATATATATATATATATATATATATATATATATATATATATATATATATATATATATATATATATATATATATATATATATATATATATGTATATATATATATATATATATATATATATATATATATATATATATATATATATATATATATATATATATATATATATATATATATATATATATATATATATATATATATATATATATATATATATATATATATATATATATATATATATATATATATATATATATATATATATATATATATATTCCTACAAATATACATTCTTTTATTGAATTTTGTTTATTTATTTTGATATGAATTTACATTATTTTACGTGTATTTTGTATATGGATTTTTCTGCATTTACATTATTTTATGTGTATTTTGTATATATTTTCACAAAATAAAGATGATGGTGGGAAGAGGGGTGAGAAGGGGGGTGGGAGGTCACACGATAACCTACGCATTACCCCGGCGCGCTCCTCCGTCCCTTGGCCGTGACCCAGGTAACATCAGACCCCTCAGCCGGCGACACAGGACCGATTATGACACGCAGCTTACCTTTCCCAGGCATACCCATTTCAATGACCCACGCGTGAGGAGGAGGAGGAGGAGGATAAAATAGCAAGGGAAAAGACGACAGGTAGAGGTCAAGAAAGGGGGAGCTAGCGAGAGGGAGAAAAAGGAGGAGGAGGAACACAAAGAAACACAAAGGAAGAACAAACAACAGCAGAACTGCTGGTCTGACGAGCTGTTTGTGACAAGCTACACTAACTATCTAATCAAAGGTGGAAGATGAAGGAAGGCAAAGGTGGCTCCTCCCCACCCCCCCCTCTCTCCAGCCAAAGCTGGCAGGAAAGGAAAAAGAACCATGCAGCATGGAAAAACTGCATGGAATTTATGTAGGAAAGAGGAAAGAATTACCATTGCTCCTACCACTAACCGGGCGATTAAAGCGGACAAAGACACCAGTATTCGAAAAAACTTAACGTTATTACGACAATGATTAATATCTTAGTTGCTGGTTGGATTCAAAATACTTGTCTAATCTATTCTTGAAGGCCGTGACTGTTGTACTATCAACGACATCACAGGGAAGAGAGTTCCAAACATTAACAACTCGATTGAAGAAGTGTTTAGCTTCGTGCGACGATAATCTTTTACCACTTATCTTCAATTTGTGATTTCTTCTTGTTCTATTTGTGTGGGGGGGGTACGTGTGTTTGTGTTTGTGGGAAATACGTGTGTTTGTGTGTGGGGGGGGGTACGTGCGTGTGTGTGGGGGGGGTACGTGTGTTTGTGTGTGTGTGGGGGGGTACGTGCGTGTGTGTGGGGGGGGTACGTGTGTTTGTGTGTGGGGGGGGGTACGTGTGTTTTTGTGTGTGGGGTGGGGGTACGTGTGTGTGTGTGTGTGTGTGTGTGTGTGTGTGTGTGTGTGTGTGTGTGTCTAAGCCATCTATTCATATTTATCTATCTGCACATTACGTCGATATCTGAATCTATCCGTTAATGATATTTAAGAGGCAGGAATTGGTTGTTTTTTTGGGTGTCATCACTAAAAATTATTATCCAAGCTTATGACGATTACAAAATGTACAAATTGCAAATATTAACCTCGCCCTGATCCTCTTGTTTCAATCACATACAGAAGAAGAGCTAAGTTATTAAGCAATAGAAACTCCACAAGTAAACGCAAGAAAGTGTAAATACTGACCTCTTCCTGATGCTCCAATTTCTAACATGTACAGAGAAATCTTAGGTCGGCACTGTCAGACCCCTCCACACCTCACATCAACAATTTCCAAATGCCAAAAAGAAGACAAATCAGGTTCTAATGAGTTTTTTTTAAAGTTCTTTGGTACAAGGAAGGGCCAAACTACCACCAGGGTTATTAAGCTGCAAGGAAATGCCCAAAGCTCCTAGGAAAACCGTGTCAAATATGTGCTTGCGCCGATATGTTTAAGAGTATGTTTGTCAAGTCCAGGAGGTTCAGATTGTTATAGGACTGACTGAAGCCAGGAGAACGGCGGCAACTACTTCAATCCAGTCAAAAGTATGATTATACCTTCACCAGGTTTCTAAGGAAATGTGATCAAAACAACCAAAGTGTAAGTGTAAACATATTAAGGTACAAAGTCCAATAAAACTCCCGTACTCTCCAGTAGAACGCGACCGGACCCAGGGAAAGCGGCAGCCCGGCCCGGCAATTGTGAGTGGCGCCTCGTGGGAAGAGAGGCCCGTTGCATTGATGTAGAGACGCACACTGCCTCATAGACGTCATACGATGGAGGAGGACGGGCTCAGCAGAATGTCAGCTGCCTGAGTGCCCGTAGATGATGACGCCGGGGTAGACGGGGAGCCAAGGACGAACAAACGGTGTCAGCTCGGCGAGGAGACGAAACTGGGTAGGTGGGACGGAGGCGCAAGCAGGCCGTGCCCAGCGGACTGCGGGGCTCCAAGGTTGAGAGGGAGGATAGGGGACGCAGGTCCAGGATCGCTCTTGGGTCAGTTCGGCTCTGCCTCAGCTCTCAGGCAACCACCACCTTGGCTCGCTTCGACGCTGCGTGAAGTCAGGGCGCCGACCGTGAAGCTGAATGAGACTGCATCGCCACCAGGAGCAGCTTCGGGTCGGCGAACAAAGCAGGCTGGGTGAAGCAGGCTGGGTGTGGCGGCAGGCTGGGAATAATCGAAGAGCATCATCCCTTATTCTGGTGTGTGTGTGTGTGTGTGTGTGTGTGTGTGTGTGTGTGTGTGTGTGTGTGTGTGTGTGTGTTGGTGGTGGTTCAGCCCTCACATAAGCCCCTTACAAAAATCTACCGTAGGTAGATTAAACTGAACAACACGATACAACAAGAAATAAGCAACCAGAAATGACAAGAGGAACGGCTAACGTTCACCTCTAAGGAGCGACTCAGAAAGTCTGCGCCCACGTTGTCTCGGCCGGCAAGATGAACCAACTGGAACAGGTAGTTCTGCAGCTGAAGGGCCCACCTCAACAGTATGTCGTTGGAGCACTTGGACTTGTGGAGATATACCAGAGGGTTATGATCTGTTTCTAAAATGAACTCTTTACCTCTGAGGTAGAATTCAAACGTGGAGATCCCGAACAAAATGGCAAGGGCTTCTCGTTCGATGGGGCGTATCTCCTTTCCCGGTCAAGCAGCTTCCGACTGGCATACCAGACTGGATGGGGGTGTCCTTGTAGTACTGCAGCAGCACAGCTCCCAACCCGAAGTTCGAGGCGTCTGTCCTAAGAACAAAAGGCAAGGCGGGGTTAGGTAATCGTAGGACTGGCTGCGATGGCAAGGCGTCCTTCAGTTGTTCGAACCGTGATAACAGGTCTTCAGTCCACGGCAGCGGCTCACGTTGGGGTTTCAGGGAAGGTCGGAGAGGTCCCGTGAGCTCGGCAGCCATGGGGATGAAACAGCGGTAGAACGAAACCATCCCCAGGAAGCTGCGAAGACTTTTTGGTAGTAGGAGGCTGATCTGCTTCAGGGCCTCAGTCTTGTCCCGCATGGGGCGAAGGTGCACCACGTCAATCACAAACCCCAAGTACTGGATAGAAGGGAAGCCAAACCGACACTTGGATGGTTTCGCCGTCAGCCGGTGATGACGACGGCTGGATGATGCCTAGTTGGAGGAGGTTGTTAACTTCCTTCTCAAAGTAAGGACGGAGGTGGATCGGCACAGGGTACTTCTTCGTGAGGACTCTTTTGGTGGTGGTTAAAATTATGTCATGTTGCAGGGTGTTGGTGCAACCTGGAGTCTCTGAAAATACGTCCTTAAAGGTGGAAAGTACGTCTTCTAACGATGAGCGCTGGTTCCACTCCAGGGACTTGTTGATGTCCAGCGCCGGGTTGAGGGCGGAATCAGGAACGGAACAGACCAAAGGGCAGGGAACAAGGTCGTCAGGGTCCTCTGCTTCCAAAGGTCCTGTGGGTGAACAGTCATCATCCGGCGCTGAAGTATCGTCCTTGACATACGCGAAGTTTACTTGAGCGCGGCGATGGTACCTTTTTAGGAGGTTGGCGTGGTACAGCTTAGGCCCCCTCGGGTCATCAACCAGGTAGTCCACCTTGTTTCGTCGTTCCAAAACTTTGAATGGGCCACGCCAGGAAACGAGGAACTTCTTGGTAGAGTCAGGGAGAAGAACTAGGACCTCATCGCCAGGCTTGAATTGTCTATCTTGGGATCGCAGGTCAAAATAAGACTTGTACTTTGCAGTACTTACGTCAGCCTCCCGGGCGGCGAGCTGAGCACATTCGGTCAGTTTCTCCCTGAGCTTGATGACGTATTGCAGACTCGTCCGTTCTTCCTCCTTCAGGTCACGGTCTTCCCATAAGTCCTTCAGGACAGTCAAGGGCCCTCGCACAGTGCGCCCGTAGAGGAGATCGAGGGCCGACAAGCCGGTGCGGTCGCTGGGCATTTCCCTGAGGGCAAACAAAGTCGGAATAAGGTAGCGATGCCACTCTAGGCTTCTCGCTGCAAACCTTCCGTAGAGCAGCTTTGAGGGGCCCATGCAGCCTCTCCACTCGACCATTACCACTCGGATGAAACGGTGTGGTGAACTGGGGCCTCACACCAAGTAGATTGTGAAGCTCGGCAATTAGCTGAGAAGTGAATTGAGTACCTCTGTCGCTCAGGATTTCCCGGGGAATTCCGACCCTGGAAAATGAAGACAGAAGAGCCTCAGCAACAGAAACAGAGTCCACATCCTTGAGTGGAATGGCTTCAGGGAACCCTGTGGCAAAGTCAATCAGGATGAGAATATACCAGTGTCCTTCTGCAGACGGCGGAGAGAGAGGGCCCACCACATCCACAGCAACTCTGGAGAATGGTTCCGTGACGACAGGCAATGGTTGGAGGGGGACGGGCTTAACCTGGCCCTTATAAGACTTACGCTGGCATATGTCGTAGGACCGACAGTAGTCACGGATATCGGCCCACATGCCAGGCCAGAAGAAGTTATCGCTCACCTTCGATTCCGTCTTCCGATGAGAGAAGTGACCGGCGAGGGGACTCTCGTGGGCCACTTGTAGCACGATTTGACGGCAGTCAGAAGGGAGCACCAACGTCCGAGTCCCGACCTTGCCGGGCCGGCTACAAGCGACACAGTCTCTATACAGGAGTCCATTCGTCCCGGAGAACTTGTAGGACGCTCCATTCCGAGCTACATCGGGCAGTCCGCCAGTAGACTTGGCGCGCACTACGCCGAGGGAGGGGCAGGTCTCCTGTAAACGAGCAAAGTCGGCGGGCGTTACCTTGAGTGGTTGTAAGTCGGAGAGAACAGGCGGATGCAGGCGTCTCACACGCGCAGAACCAACACGAGTCTGAACAACACAGGCTAATTCAGACTCGGAATGAGAGGAGACGACCTGAAGCGAAGTAGAGGAATCTTGCGTAACAGGCGTTGTACGGAGAGGAGGACGAGCATCTTGTTCCTGAGGAGTGGAGGTTGAGGCAGGCGTGGTTAAATCAGATGTACAGACAGGGTCGTCAGGCTTACGGGCCCCGGGAATGTCACCAATCATAGCGGTTGCAAACTTGATAGGTGCACGGATGGCATCAGCCCAGCCTTCATAGTAGGGACACTTTAGGTAGCACCGAACGACGGGGAAGGTGTCTGGCCGACCTAGGTAGTCGTAAACGATTACCTTCTTACAGTTACGTTCCAACATCTGGCAAGGCCTCCTCGGAAACGATGAGGCTGGAACAACCGGCGTCACGGATGATTGTAGAAGTCCAGGCGCCGGTGATGGTCCCCAACACAGTAGTTGGAAACTTTCCTGTCCTCCCAACAGAAGCCTATGTTAACTGAGGAGGACGGCGCGTCCTTGAAGGCGCGAGGATTCTTAGGGCACCTGGGGCGGATATGGCCTGCCTCCCGCATTGATGGCACTTCAGGGTGAAGGCAGGAACTTTGGCGGCAGGAGAACCGGAGTCGAAGTGTTGTAACCCGTAATCCGGGTCACACAGGAGACGACACACTGTTTGTACTAGTGACACTTGACTTAAAATTCTGGTACTTTAGGAGTATTTAAAGGAGTTCGTAAATGGGGTGATGAAACGGTGTCGCCTTTCTTATATGTATTTTATTCTACCTTAATACTACTTAATATTACAAAGGGTAAAAATATTGTTTAAACCAGCGACTGGCTTACTAGACTCAATGAGTCTTCAGGTTTTCTTTCACTATTGGTTACTGACGTTAACACTGGTATAATATTGAGTAAAAACTCACACAATAAAGTATCATAGAAATATAATCCTAAGTAAAACTAAGATAATAGAACACAATAGATATGTTAGATACGCTTTCCTCTATGGTACCACATTACTCCATACTCACAGTAGCAACGATGAATGTTCTACCCATGTTGTCTAGGGAAGGACAACTGAGTGTCCAGCAACGAACAGAGTGCTGGTTGATCTGAGGTCAAGCCTGAATAAATGCTTCTTATATAGGCTGACATACATACAGACATCGCGAGGGTAATACGTCAGGCGTGTGAGTCATACATCAAACTCACACCGAGCTCATACAATAATCTACCTAACCGACATGCTTAATTCACGCGGTGACGCAGCTTTGTTTTCATAACATTTTGTTCCGCGGTTGATAGTGTTTTGGCTTAGAGAGATAAGCGGGTGCGTTAATGGGCAATTACAATTGTGTATAGGTTGGTAAATGAACAGTGCGTGTGGGGACAATCATGTCTTGGAGTCCGTGTTGTGTTTTAGCGGTCGATACCGCTGTTGTCATCGGAAAATATTGCCGGTGAAGATGATGACACTGGAGCGAGTGGTGTCGCAGCCCTCGGGGCACCACATACCCCCCCCGTTAAAATCACGCCACGTCCTCGTGGCACAAAGCGTTCCGCCCGGCGGACGACCATGGAGGGCCCCAGACGGGATGGCGGGATCGTGGGGAGAGTCCTGCGAGACGGGACCTGAAGAGACAGAAGAAGGCCACCCCACCGGCGACGAAGACGACGCCGAGGAGCAGCCCCCCCCACCCAGGGAGGAAGGGGTCGAAGGCGGGGACCGGAGAGACGGATTCCTGGAGCGCGTGAAGTGCTGGAGGGAGGTCCAGCGGGGGGGCCAGAGACGACCCGGGCGACGGCGGCGGGGAGGGGAAGGGGCCAAGGGAGTCTTGGCCAGGAGCGATGAGACCACGTCGTCCGATGTGGAAGGGGCGCGATGAACCGTCAGCGGGCGTCACCGTCCATACTAGCAGAGGCAGGTAGGCTGAATTCTTCGGAGTGGGCACTACAGCCAATACCGATCCTCAGTAGACCCGTCCCGTTGATGGTCTGCCTGTATTAGTATACCGGGCTGTCCGGGCAGACCATGGTGACCACCTGGTGAGTATCGGTAGCGAGACCCAGCCCGCAGGAGACGGGATGAAGACCGGGGAAGACTCTGAGGAGACTTAGAACACAGCGAGAGGGCGTCTGGGCGATCGAGAAAGAGAGCGATCTCGCAGCGCTGGACAGAAGTCGAGTAGACAGGGGCGACAGGGGGACATACATAGAGCAGGTGGTGTTTAGTACAGCGGTCCAAGGAGTCTAAGAGCATATAGTGAGTGCGGTCTTCAGAAACCGCAAGGTAAGTGGAAAGCGTGTCGGTGTGCAGAAAATATGGCGTGCCATCAAGATGAAAAGGCAACGCGTCCATTTTAAACACATCGAACACGTCAGAGGGATCCCCTTTCATGGGGATTTGTAAGTAGAAGTGAAGGGTTCCTGAGGAAAGCGTACCTTTAGAAATAACCCTAGAGACATCTCTATACAATGCTAAATATTCATGTGCTGCAGGGAAAAGTAGGCCAGGGTAATGGAGTGACGCATTGCTGAGCACACGAAATAGTACATCATTTGGAAGGAGGAGAGGGGAAACCTGCGTTTGGGACAGCTGCTGAAGGCCAAGCTTGAGATTCAGAGTATCATGATTCAGGTCACTAAGTGCCAACTGAATGAGAAGGATAGTCTCCAAAATACGCATTTCCCCTTCAATTTGCAAGGTTTTGAGTGAGAACTGACGGATAATAGCTGAGGCCAAAGCCGAGGCGGACTCTAGACGGGAGATGGCAGAATGAACATGACGGAGGTCCCGAACTGTGGCGTTGAGGACTTCCTGATGGAGGTTAAGTTGACGTCTCTCTTCTGTGGACAGAGTGTAGAGCTGGGAGAGCTTCCCGTGTATCACATCTATTTGGGCCTGAGTGGCCGTACCGAAAAGGAGGTTTGCTACCGAGCCAAGGAAATCCACGGCTCCTCGCTTCTGGCGAGTCCGAAACGGGCTTCCATCTCTACCACTCATAGCCGACAGAAAGCTGTTAAGATCTTTGAATAACTTCTCAAACTCAATGTGAAAAGAGTCTAGAGTGCGCCTGAGTAGACCAACAGTAGGAACGATTGATTCATATGTTCAATCGACCATGAAACTTCCGCTGCTAGATGTGCCACGCTGATGAGAGGTCGTTGGCGGTCGTCCGTCTTGATGCCGACTGGGACAACATAGTACCGTCCTGTCAACAGCCTCTTACAGACTGGGGAGAAGACGCGGCCGGGACGAATGGGTTGCTCCAGGAGGGATCAAGGGAAGACAAGGAGAGGGCAACACCCAGGATCTGTAATTATAGGGGGCATCAGTTCGTTGGTCGTTGGCGATACTCAAGAGGGCGTTCCATGACATTGGGGAGAGAAGGGGGTACCGTATTGGAGCGTAATGAGCGACCGACACAGGGCTCTGAAGGAGCTGAGGGAACCAATGAGGGGACCTCTGAAGCATCTGAGGAGACAGGAGCCGGTGAGGAGAGCTCGGAAGGAGCTGGACAGGACAATGGCAGCTCCTCGGGGAATAAGTCATGGGGAGTGGGTCCACTTCTACTACTTGATCAGGGAGAGGGTATGCACGCCTGACATTAGGAGAGTCATGGAAGCCAAGAGAGTCCTCGTGAACGACCTGAACATTATTTGTGTGAACTGTCTTGATCTTACCACCTCTAACATGACGCAGTCGTAAGACTACAGGGCTTCTTTTTCTAGCACCCTAAAGGTCCATTGAACAAGGGCTGGAGCTTCTTTGGTTCGCCCTTTGTACATACATGCCTTAAGTAGACCCGATCTCCTACTACCACCTGTTTGGGTTTGGATTTCCTAAACATTCTTTCTGACTCCTGCCATCCTATATCTATATTGGTCTGACATAGTTTATAGGTCCGCTGCGACACTAAAGTAAACGCTTTATAGCTGTCAACATCATAACAAGGTTGGAGTTTATTCTCAAGCACTTCAAAAGGAACATTTGGGTCCCGAGAGAAAAGCAAGAAAAATGGTGAATCTTTCAGAACACGATGGTAGGCAGTGTTGTAGGCGTGTGTTGCAACCGGAATCATTTGGTCCCAGATACCGCGATTGTCCTCGCACAAAGTTCTCAAGATATTTATTAAGGTGCCATTAGGCCTTTCTATCACACCGTTTGCAGACGGGTGATAAGGAGTTGTCCTTAGATGATCAATCTGTAACAACTGAGTCAACTCTCGTAAGAGAGTGTTGACGAACTCCTTTCCTTGATCCGTGACTAGAATCGGCGGGATGCTGTGTACACAGACTACGTTCTTGTAGAACGCAGCTGCCACTTCCTTGGCTGCCTTCGTACGAAGGGGGGTTGCTACCAAGAAGCGTGACAGGACGTCTATCACTGTCAGTACATACCTATAGCCTTCGTCTGAAACAGACAAAGGTCCGACAATATCCATATGGACTCTGTCAAACGGTTGGCCAACCTCTGGATACCTCATAAGTGGAGCTGGCGGGGATCCCCGCTTCTTAAACCGACAACAGACAGGACAAGATCTGACATATTGCTCCACGTCCGCCTTCATTCCCGGCCAGTACGCAAACTTGCGACAGCGTGCCAACGTAACCTTAGTGCCTCCATGCCCTGCAGGTAGCATGGAATGCGCCAAATCTAACGCGTTAGGAATGTAGCTTGGTGGAACGATAACCAGTCTTTTCTGCTTGTTGTAGTCATCGCAAACATCGCGGTAGAGAAGGCCGTTCTCTACACACTTCACTAAGAGGCAGTTTTTGAAGTGCCTCTTAGCTGCATTTAACGTTACATTGCTCCTCTCTGCAACCTTTCTCTCATCTCTCTCATGTACGTTACCACCGGTGGTTTGTTCAAAAGCATGCTTCAATTCTCTCAGTTCAGGATCGCGATCCTGGTGCTCCATGAGTCCAGCAAGACTCCAATGGAGAAACTTATCCTGTTTGTCATGTCCCTCCGGAGAGGCGACAGACATGTCCTGTCCACCCGTAAGGGTGACAGACATAATTCGAGCATCCAATTCGCCTTCTATCACGTCACTCTCCTGATTCCTAATCCTTGACAAAAAATCTGCTACCATGTTGCTGGAACCTGGGAGATAATCAATACTAAAGTTAAATTCTCCTAGAAGTGTCTGCCAGCGTGCAATACTGCTGCTAGGTACTGTGCTTTTTAACAGCCAAGTCAGTGGTCTATGGTCCGACAGGATGTGTATCCTATAACCCAAGATAAGGGGTCGGTTAGTACTGAGGCCATAGATGACTGCTAAAGCTTCTCTCTCTACCGCTGAGTAGTTACGTTCTGCTCCATTCAGGGTTCTACTAAAATATGCTATGGGACGTAAACTACCATTTTCATCCTTTTGTTGCAACACACCACCTATTGCCTTATCTGACGCATCTGTGGTGAGATTGAAGGGCTTCCGGAAATCCGGAAAGGCTAAAACAATGTCAGTCGTTAGACTGTTCTTTAGTGTGCTAAATGCATGCAATGCCTCTTCATTCCACTCCAGATGTGTCTTATCATTCTTGGTTACTTTCCTCCCTTTGAGTAAATTATTAAGTGGGGATGCTATCTTGGCAAAGTCTTTAATGAATTTCCTTTAAAAGTTAACCAATCCCAGGAAACCTTGAAGTTCTTTGACTGTTTTTGGAGGAGTGAGTTGTTGCACCGCCTGTACCTTTGAGGGCTGAGGCTTTAAGCCAGAAGCACTAACAATGTGACCCAGATAATCTACTTGCTCTTTGAAAAAGGAACACTTATCTAGTCTTAAGGACAGGTGAGCCTTTTGCAGTCTGTCCAAGACGGCATGGAGGTTCTTTAGGTGATGGTCCATGTCTTTCCCTTGTACTATCAAATCATCAAGGTATACATGTACAATTCTTCCTGTCAGACCTATGAGAACTTGATTCATGATCCGTTGATAGGCTGCAGGTGCTGTTTTTAATCCAAAGGGGACTGTAGTGAATTCATAGAGGCCATAAGGTGTCGTGAAGGCTGTCAAGTGTTTAGATTCCTCTGCCAATGGGACTTGGTGGTAGCCCTGGCGCAAATCAAGGGAGGTGAATACTTTACTTTCCCCTAACTGTTGCAAAATGAGGTTAATGTTAGGGAGTGGATGTTTGTCATCAATCAATTCATCGTTCAGAGCGCGGAAGTCGAGACAAAGTCTGACTCCACCATCCTTTTAGCAACAGGGACTAGAGGTGCGCTGTAGGGTGACGCACTAGGGCGTATAATACCCTGGGCCTCAAGGTCCTTGAGCTGAATCTCTATTTCTTTATGATATTTTACTGGTATTGGGTATGGCTTTTATATATAGGCTTGTCATTTTTAGCCTTAAAGTGTGAACATAATAGGGGTAATAGTGAGTGGCTCGTTTTTTAGAGCAAACACATCAGGATACTTGCGGGTTAAGCCCTTCAGACAGCAATTTTCCCGTTGTGAGGGTAAAAATAGCTCGTCTATCAGCTTATCGAGTACCATCTGCTTACTTGACTGGGTGACAGGCGGCTTTGTAGCTGTTTTTGTGACAGCCGCTACACATTCATTAGTCGATGATTGATAGTATTCTGAGTGACAAGAATAAATGTGTCCCATCACTTCACCTGTTGGCATCTCAATAGTTTCTTCAGTTGGGTTAGCATAGGGAATGATGAATTTGCCTTTGGTTTGTTTGACGTTAGGAGTTAAGGTTACTAACCCGGGAAATAAAAATGAAGAAGGGATATCATTGGACCTTGGGAGAAATAAGGCTTGCTGGGCTCTGCCAATCTCTGCCTCCAGAGTGACATACCCTGCCGTGCCTGGTAGCAAGGACGCCACGTTAATAGCGTATGCTTTCACTGGTACTTCCTCCATCTCGTCTAAAGTAGGTTTAAGGTCGGTTAGTCAATCTTCTGGGTACGGGCTCATATCGTCCGCAGCCAGGAATGAACTTCCACTGGGTAGGCGCCCACCATTACACTAAACTGCCCAGGTGTGGCCAGCGGTGCAGCTACCACATTTTGTCTCCACATAAATTCTAGGCCCAACAAAACTGCTGTTGGTAACACTATACCTTGTGATATTACTACAAACTTTTCTATAATTTCTCCGTGCCCAAAGTCTACTACTACTTCGGCTATTCCTTTATTAGGGATTGAGTCCGATCTACCCCTTGTATGGAGAGAGGTTCTGTAACTATCATCTTCCCGCCTACCTTCCTAAATAAATCTTCTTCTATTAGGGACGCTCCTGCTCCTGTGTCTAGCATTGCGTAAACCATCTCCTTTTGTGCATTAGCGCCTACGCACAATCTCAACGTGAGGGCGTTGGTAGGGCCGTGGACTGCCGCAGCTACTCTGGGGTCGTTTTTTTTTTTTTTGTTCTTCTCGTGGTCAGGGTTGAACCAGGCGCGACGGGGGGAGGGAACGGGCGTGTACGACGGGCGCCAGGCAGCGCAGGCGAGACAGGCTGACGCCTGTTTCGAGTGGGCTGGTACTGAGGGTACCGAGCCCGTTGGTGGGTGGTAGGCACCCCTATACTGCCTTCCATATGTGCAATCGCGAGCCATGTGTCCTACATACCCACAAGCATAACATGTGGGTGGCGTGGGCGCGTTCCCATATGGGCGTGTAGGTGGCGCGGCGTGCCGTCCTCCCCTTTGGGGTATCGGGTAACGTGACTGGCCTGGAGGGCGTGGAGGACGGGCTTGTGAGACATGTTTGGGTCCGGATGCCTGGGTGGAACAGACGTTCAGCACTTTTATTTCTTTGGCGATATCGGCATCGGATAGCTTCGACTCTGGATAAGCTTTAATATACTCATACCCTTTCTTTAATACCTTCTGTGGGTCCCCCTTTTCTTCCTCCGTTAGGATGAGTAAGAGGGCCGGAGGGAAAGCCTCTCTGAGCCGTAAAGCGGTTATCTCAGTTAGCAAACTGGCATTGTCAGGCTTGAGAACGATCAACTCGTCTCTCAATGTCTCCAGGCGGATGAGGAAGGTGCGGATGTTTTCTCCTGTCCGCCGTTTTGCCTCTCCCAATTCTTTCTGGAGGACCGAAAAGGTCCTTACTGTGGGAAACACACGTAGGAAGTCTTCCTTTACTTTTTCCCAATCCTGTCCACATCTAGTGATACAACCGAGGAGATGATCGCGCGCTGCTCCCAGGGCATATTGTTTGGCTAACTCAATCTTTCCGGTAGTGTCCCAATTTGCCTGTGTCCGGCTTTCAATATCCTCTATCCATTTCTTTGCTAGCTTATGGCATGGGAGGTTTGGTGCTTTGCTATAAGAGTCCCTGCACTCTACTAAAATCATTCAAGGTATGACGGCTAAGTAGCGTGACAAGATCATCATGGGCAAGGGTGATCGATTTTCCAGCTCCTTTGGTGGGGGGAGGGTTCTTGCCTTCGTCTGGCATTTTTTTACTCTAAAGTCTTATTCCGTAATTCCAAGAATAACTGTCTTCTCCCTCGCTTTCGGATGTGGACATACACCAGTACAATACCAATATAAACCAATATAAGTTGCAAGTTTCACCACAAGTTTCACCACAAGTTTCACCACAAGTTTCACCACAAGTTTCACCACCCCACACCTGACACCAATGTTGTAACCGGAATCCGGGTCACACAGGGGCGACGACACACTGTTTGTACTAGTGACACTTGACTTAAAATTCTGGTACTTTAGGAGTATTTAAAGGAGTTCGTAAATGGGGTGATGAAACGGTGTCGCCTTTCTTATATGTATTTTATTCTACCTTAATACTACTTAATATTACAAAGGGTAAAAATATTGTTTAAACCAGCGACTGGCTTACTAGACTCAATGAGTCTTCAGGTTTTCTTTCACTATTGGTTACTGACGTTAACACTGGTATAATATTGAGTAAAAACTCACACAATAAAGTATCATAGAAATATAATCCTAAGTAAAACTAAGATAATAGAACACAATAGATATGTTAGATACGCTTTCCTCTATGGTACCACATTACTCCATACTCACAGTAGCAACGATGAATGTTCTACCCATGTTGTCTAGGGAAGGACAACTGAGTGTCCAGCAACGAACAGAGTGCTGGTTGATCTGAGGTCAAGCCTGAATAAATGCTTCTTATATAGGCAGACATACATACAGACATCGCGAGGGTAATACGTCAGGCGTGTGAGTCATACATCAAACTCACACTGAGCTCATACAATAATCTACCTAACCGACATGCTTAATTCACGCGGTGACGCAGCTTTGTTTTCATAACATTTTGTTCCGCGGTTGATCGTGTTTTGGCTTAGAGAGATAAGCGGGTGCGTTAATGGGCAATTACAATTGTGTATAGGTTGGTAAATGAACAGTGCGTGTGGGGACAATCATGTCTTGGAGTCCGTGTTGTGTTTTAGCGGTCGATACCGCTGTTGTCATCGGAAAATATTGCCGGTGAAGATGATGACACTGGAGCGAGTGGTGTCGCAGCCCTCGGGGCACCACAGAAGGATGCTTTATCTTTCTTGTGTGTATTCTTGCTGGCAGATGACGACTGGGGAGACCTGGGATATGAGTGGCGCGCCGATGACCAGTCGTCGGCTAACTGTACGGCGGCCGCCAGCGGCCGCACTCAACGTCCTAAAATAAACTTCCTAAGATCAGGGAGAAGAGAGGAGATGAACTGATCTAGCAACATAAAGTCCTTTAAAGAAGCGTAGGTGAAGTCAATATTGGAAGCCTCTAACCACTGTTCAAACGAGCGGCCAAGTTGAATGCTGAACTGCTCGTAAGTTTCACCTGGCTGAATCTTGCCTGACCTGAAGTCCACTCTAAAGCCGTCGGGAGTCTTGCAAAAGCTCTTCAGCAGGGACTTCTTCAGAAGATGGTAGTCAGCAACAATCTCAGGAGAAAGCGAAGTGTAAATCCCAGCAGCTTTACCAGACAAACGGGCTCCCAATCTTACAGCATAAGCATCCTTGTCAACCTTCAAAAGCTCAGCTGTCCTTTCGAATCTGGTAAGGTAAGAAGCAAAGTCATCTCCATCCTTGTAAACAAGGACGGTCAGCACACTCACCGTCAAAACGAGGAGCAGACTTACTCGAAGCGGCGATCCGAGCCAGCTCCAGTTCCTTCTCGGCCTCAAGCTTCGCTAACTCGAACTTTCGCTCTTCTTCCTTCTGCATTTCTTCAGTTTCTTCTTTCCTCTTCCGTTCTTCAATTTCTTCTTGCCTCTTCCGTTCTTCAATTTCTTCTTTCCTCTTCCGTTCTTCAATTTCTTCTTTTCTTCCGTTCCTCAATTTCTTCTTTCCTCTTCCGTTCTTCAATTTCTTCTAGCCTCTTTCGTTCTTCAATTTCTTCTTTCCTCTTCAGTTCTTCAATTTCTTCTTTCCTCTTCCGTTCTTCAATTTCTTCTTGCCTCTTTCGTTCTTCAATTTCTTCTTTCCTCTTCCGTTCTTCAATTTCTTCTTGCCTCTTTCGTTCTTCAATTTCTTCTTTCCTCTTCCGTTCTTCAATTTCTTCTTTCCTCTTCCGTTCTTCAATTTCTTCTTTCCTCTTCCGTTCTTCAATTTCTTCTTGCCTCTTTCGTTCTTCAATTTCTTCTTTCCTCTTCCGTTCTTCCTTTTCTTCTTTCCTCTTCCGTTCTTCCTTTTCTTCTTTCCTCTTCCGTTCTTCAATTTCTTCTTTCCTCTTCCGTTCTTCCTTTTCTTCTTTCCTCTTTCGTCCTTCAATTTCTTCTTTCCTCTTCCGTTCTTCCTTTTCTTCTTTCCTCTTTCGTTCTTCAATTTCTTCTTTCCTCTTCCGTTCTTCCATTTCATCTTGCCTCTTTCTTTCCTTAATTTCTTCTTTCCTCTTCCATTCTTCAATTTCTTCTTTCCTCTTCCGTTCTTCCATTTCTCCTTGCCTCTTTCGTTCTTCAATTTCTTCTTTCCTCTTCCGTTCTTCCATTTCTTCTTGCCTCTTTCGTTCTTCAATTTCTTCTTTCCTCTTCCGTTCTTCCATTTCTTCTTGCCTCTTTCGTTCTTCAATTTCTTCTTTCCTCTTTCGTTCTTCAATTTCTTCTTTCCTCTTTCGTTCTTCAATTTCTTCTTTCCTCTTCCGTTCTTCCATTTCTTCTTTCCTCTTTCGTTCCTTAATTTCTTCTTTCCTCCTCCGTTCTTCCATTTCTCCTTGCCTCTTTCGTTCTTCAATTTCTTCTTTCCTCTTCCGTTCTTCCATTTCTTCTTGCCTTTTTCGTTCTTCAATTTCTTCTTTCCTCTTCCGTTCTTCCATTTCCTCTTGCCTCTTTCGTTCCTTAATTTATTCTTTCCTCTTCCGTTCTTCCCTTTCTAAGGCGCGTTTTTCCCTTTGTACGGCCTGTTGTTCCAACACATAGCGGCCGACTTCAGCTCCCGAGAGGCCCAGTACCAGCGTACGCCCGTACCGAAGGTAAACGAGGATCAAGCCTCTACCTGTAGCCCCTGAAACTACACCTCACCAATCGTGAGTAGTTGGGGGGATTCTGGAGCTGCCCTGTGTAGGAAACTCGGCCTCTTGCAGTCTCCCTGTGTTCTTATGCTTTTATGTTACAATAGAGTATACGAGGCAGCTGACAATATTGAGAGTTACGATGTAGTTTATCTTGATTTTAGTAAGGCCTTCGATAAATTATCGCACCAGAGACTGTTAAATCAAGTCAGGGCTCATGGAATAGAAAAGGAGGTTTATGATTGGATTAGGGCGTGGATTTACGACAGAAAACACAGGGTTACCATTAACGGTAAAAAAAAATCCGAATGGGGTAATATCACCAGTGGGGTTCCGTTTTAGGCCCACTTTTATTCATTATCTACATCAATGACACAGACAATGGGATAACTAGTGACATAGGTAAATTTGCGGATGACACCAAAATAGGACGCACTATTAGGACAGGGGAGGATGTTAGAGCACTGCAGGAGGATCTCAACAAACTGTCAGCTTGGTCAGAGAAATGGCAGATGAATTTTAACGTCACCAAGTGTAGCGTACTTAGTGTAGGAACACGCAACCCATTACACGGGTATAGTTTAGACTCCACAGCGATAGGCAGATCAGAGTGTGAAAGGGATTTGGGAGTGTTAGTGAACTCTGACCTAAAACTAAGGAAGCAATGTTTTAATGCGAGGAATTGGGCTAATAGGGTATTAGGCTTCATTAACAGGACGGTAACCAACAAAAGTGCAGAGGTCATCCTCAGACTCTATTTAGCTTTAGTTAGGCCACACTTAGACTATGCTGTCCAATTTTGGTGCCCACACTACAGAATGAACATCAACTTGCTAGAATCAGTTCATAGGAGAATGACCAAGATGATTCAGGAGCTGAGGAACCTTCCATATCAAGATAGGCTGAAACATTTAAACTTACATTTACTAGAAAGACGAAGAGTGCGGGGAGATCTGATAGAAGTATTCAAATGGGTCAAGGGTTACAACAAAGGCGATATAAGTAAATTACTGAGAATTAGCCAGCAGGATAGAACACACAGTAATGGATTTAAATTAGAAAAGTATAGATTTAGGAGAGATATAGGCAAGCATTGGTTTAGTAATAGGGTGGTGGGGGAATGGAATAGACTCAGCAATCACATAGTGCAGGGACGATAGCTTGCTTTAAGATTAGACTGGACAGCTACATGGACGAGGATGACAGGTGGCAGTGAGGTGTGGGTGCAGTAAGGAGACAGGGTACTGGAGCGTACGCCCGTACCGAAGGTAAACAAGGATCAAGCCTCTACCTGTAACCCCTGAAACTACACCTCACCCATCGTGAGTAGCGGGGGGGATTCTGGAGCTGCCCTGTATTGGCCACTCGGCTCTTGCAGTCTCCCAGTGTTCTTATGTTCTTATGTTCTTTCGGAACGTTCTCTCCTTCCTCCCATTTGTATAACATGATAATATTTTGACGTAGGGAGGGGATTTTTTTCTTGTTTTTATTTTCTTGATTTTTTTCTCTTATTGTTCTTGGTCTTCCTTGTGTTCTTCTTCTTCTTTTTCTTCTTCTTCTTCTTCTTTTTCTTCTTTTGTTTCTTCACTTTTTCTCTTCATATTTTTATTTCATCTATTCATTCAGTATTATAATTGTTACTTTTTATTTTTCTTATTATTCTTATTACTTGTTATTTTCTGCTTATAAGCATTCAATTTTTTTTTTGTCTTGAAGCGAAAAACAACGAATAAATAACAAAGAGTGGTGATTGACGGAGTTCACTCGGAGTGGGCACCGGTCACTAGTGGTGTCCCTCAGGGCTCGGTTCTTGGCCCAGTGCTCTTCGTTATTTACATCCATCAACGATGTGGATGTTGGACTCAATAATCGCTTTAGTAAATTTGCAGACGACACAAAGATTGGTAGCTTGGTTCTCACTGACGAAGACAGGCAAAGCCTCCAAGAGGATTTGCACAAAATTTCAGCTTGGTCGGATAGATGGGAGATGCTCTTTAACGTAGACAAGTGCCAGGTCCTTCAACTTGGAACAAGAAATAAGAAGCTCGATTACGAAATGCGCGGCGTTAAACTCACAAGCGTTCAATGCGTTAAGGACCTGGGGGTCAAAATTGCCTCAACCCTCAAATTCTCACATCAATGCATCGATGCAGCAAATAAAGCGAACAGAATGTGGGGTTTCATTAAAAGAAACTTTTTATTCAAGAATAAAGATGTCATACTTCCGCTCTACAATTGTTTAGTCAGACCCCACTTAGAATATGCGGTACAGTTTTGGTCTCCCCACCATGCAAAGGACATTGCTAAATTAGAAGGTGTTCAGCGTCGGGCTACAAAAATGATCCCTTCTTTGCGCAACAAATCCTACGAAGAAAGGCTTTCTACCCTTAATATGATCTCTCTTGAGAAACGTCGCCTCCGAGGAAAACTGATCAAATGTTTTAAAACATTTAATGGTTTCACGAATGTAAACATAACAAAATTGTTTATGATCGACGACACTTTGCGAACGAGGAACAATGGCATAAAACTCAAATGTAGACAAGTAAATTCAGATTGCACCAATTTTTTCTTCAGCAACGTTGTAGTGCGATAATGGAATAAGCTCCCACCATCAGTGGTCCAGTGTAACACGATTGACTCCTTTAAAAACAAGCTAGACCGTCACTTCCTTGAACTTAATATTAACTAGAGTAGAAAAGCAACGTTTTGAAGCCATCTGAATAATGTAGAATCACTTAGGTTTAAGTTCAGACCACCTAGTCTGGACCATGGGGTCTGTGTGGCCTGATTTTCTGTGTAATTCTCTCTCTCTCTCTCTCTCTCTCTCTCTCTCTCTCTCTCTCTCTCTCTCTCTCTCTCTCTCTCTCTCTCTCTCTCTCTCTCTCTCTCTCTCTCTCTCTCTCTCTCTCTCTCTCTCTCTCTCTCTCTCTCTCTCTCTCTCTTTACATCTAAGTATACGGCTCAAGGGTAACAAAAAGATTAAAAAAGCCCGCTACTCGCCGCTCCCACAAAAGTAAAAGGTAAAGAGTAGCCAAAAGCGAGGTCAATTTCGAGTGGAGAGGTGTCTTGATACACTCTTCTTAAAAGAGGTCAAGTCATAGGCAGGAGTAAATACACACGAAGGAAGACTGTTCCACAGTTTACCAGTGAAGGGGGATGAAAGAATGGAGATGCTGGTTAACTCTTGCATAAGGGGTTTGGACAGTATAGGGATGAACATGAGTAGAAAGTCGTGTGCAGCGGGCCGCAGGAGGGGGGGAGGCATGCAGTCAGCAAGTTCAGAAGAGCAGTCAGCATGAAAATATCGATAGAAGATAGAAAGAAAAGCAAAATGGCCGCGGAATTTAAGAGGTAGAAGGCTGTCAGTAAGAGGAGGAGAGCTGATGAGACGAGGAGCCTAACACTCCACTCTGTCCAGAAGAGCTGTGTGAGTGAATCCCCCCACACGTGAGATGCATACTCCATACGAGGGTGGACAAGGCCCCTGTACGTATATGGAAAGCAACTCGTTATCTCCTTCTTCCGTTTTATTCCGCAATTTGTAAATTAGTATTAGTATTAGGTATTTACCTAGTTTACCTAGTTGTGAAATACAGGAAAAGAGCCGTACTAGGCTCGTGCTGTCCCGTCTCCATAGCGCTTATTATCCAGTTTGGCTTTAAATTTATGAATAATTTTTGCACACACGGTCTCCTCGTCAAGTCCGTTCCATGTTGTTATGCTTATGTATGGAAAACTGTATTTCTTGACGTCTTTCCTACAGTTGCTCTTCTTCAATTTCTTACCCTCTTTTCACACTCCTATCACGTACCACTAGGTCTTCCGTCCAATTTCTCCAATCCCTCTTGTATCCTATATTAGGTCCCTTCTCTCCTTCTCTCCAGTGTTGTTAGTCCCAATTTCTCCAGTCTTTCTTCATAAGTATGTTCTCTCAGAGTTTCCGGTAGTTTGGTCGCTGCTCTCTGTATTCTTTCCAACTTTCTAATGTATTTCTTCAATCTAGGTGACCACACTAACGCTGCATATTCCAGTCTTGGACGTATCATCGATGCTATTAGTTTCCTCACCATTTCTTCGTCTAGATGTGTAAATGCTGCTTTCATGTTTCTAAGAAGATTGTATGTTTCCCCAGTTATCCGATTTATATTCTCTCCAATGGATAACTTTTCTGTTATTGTCACTCCTAGATCTTTTTCCTGTTTTTTTCATGATTCTTTCATTACTCAGAGAGTAGTTCCCCGATATCCGTCTACTGCTCTTACCAAACTCCATCACGCTACACTTCTCTCTGTATTGAATGTCATTTCCCATTTGCGTAACCATTCGCTTATTCTATCGAGATCTTGGCTCAGGGCTACACAGTCTTCTTCATTAGCCACCCTCCTCATTATTTTAGCATCATCAGCAAACATATTCATATAGCTTGCCACCCCTTCTGTTATGTCAATTATATATATTGCAAAACTAATCGGAGCCAACACCGATCCTTGGGGGACTCCACTAGTCACTTCCGTCCAGCTTGATTTATTGTTCCTGATAACTGTTCTCATTTATCTCTTCGCTAAAAAGTCTATAATCCAACCCTTATATTATATTGCATCATCCTGTAGGTTTCTCCAAATAACTTGTTTATGTGCTTTTCTAGGGAGTAGGTCTTGCATCGTTACTCCCAAATCTTTTTTCTTCATGTACTAACCTTAAGTTTTCTTATCCCATCCTGTATGTTTTCCTTGATCTTTTTTATACTATTCCCCATATCCATAACATGCAATTTGTTTCCATTAAATTCCATCTCCTATAACTGGCTCCATCTATACACTCTGTCCAGGTCTTTTTGCAGTTCTTCACAGTCTTCCTCCATCTTCACTTTCCTTATTAATTTTGCATCATCTGCAAAACGGCTCATATAACTTTTATATCCATTGGCATATCATATATATATATATATATATATATATATATATATATATATATATATATATATATATATATATATATATATATATATATATATATATATATATATATATATATATATATATATATATATATATATATATATATATATATATATATATATATATATATATATATATATATATATATATATATATATATATATATATATATATATATATATATATATATATATATATATATATATATATATATATTAAGAACATTATTGGTTTTGTGTCATTTCAGGTAAATATATGTATCAAGTATATAATAGTCCTGTTAGTCCTGTAGGTTTGTGTGGGTCATGTCACGTGTTTGTGGAGGTCATCTTAGGTCCCAAGGGTGAGGTGATTTTTTTTTTTTTTTCTTTTTTTTTACCTCTTGGCCTATTGCGCCGGAAGGCTTCCTCCCGGTGAATCCTGATGGTCGGTCCAAGGCTTCTTCCAGGTGGGTCCTGATCATGGAGGTATTAAGGTCCTGACCTGATGGTCGGCCCAGCCTGTTCTGGCGCAGACGAGTGTTTATAGTGGCGCCATCTTGCATTGGCTCATGCTGCCCTCCCGAAGCTCATATTTAATCCTAGAATCTAGAGTCCGGGATGATAGGTGGTCTTCTGGACAGCATAATATGGATAGTTTTAAGCCACTCAGCGGCGGCTGAAAAATCCCAGCCTGGTGGCACCGGTCGGGGATTGAACTCGCGTCCTCCTGAACGCGGGGCCGTCTTGCTATCTGTTCAGCCACCGCCTAAAGTGCCTGTTCCAGAGCCTCAAGGGAAGTGTCGGTAGCCTGGAAGGGGTTTGGGGGCCCCTTATTCAGAGTGCCTTAAAATGTGTGTGTGTGTGTGTGTGTGTGTGTGTGTGTGTGTGTGTGTGTGTGTAATTCACCACGGCCTGATCACAAGTTACATACGAACATAAGCACGTTGGAATCTGCAAGAGGCCGGTAGGCCAATACAAGGCAGCTCCTTTGACCCTAAGCTCCCGTGTATCTAACCCCACCTAGTATCGCTGTCCATGAATTTATCTAATCTATTTTTGAATGTGACAATTGTATGGGCACTCACCACATGACTGCTAAGCCTATTCCACTCATTCACAACCCTGTTGGTAAACCAATTTTTGCCTATGTCCCTGTTGAATCTGAATTTTATCCGGTTTAAACCCATTACTTCTTGTCCTACCCGATTCTCTTACCAACAGAACCTTATGAATATCTCCCTTATTAATGCCCTTCATCCATTTATAAACCTCGATCATGTCTCCACGCACCCTTCGCCTTTCTAGAGAATGCAAGTTTAACTGTTGGAGTCTTTCCTCGTATGGCAAGTTTCTCAACCCCTGAATCATCTTAGTAATCCTCCTCAGCACCGATTCTAACATTTTGATAACCATTCTATAGTAAGGTGACCAAAACTGAACCGCATAGTCAAGATGAGGTCTAAATAGTGTTAAATATAGTTTGAGGAAGACTTCGGCGCTTCTGTTGCTTACGCTCCTTGACATAAATCCCAGTACCCTATTTGCTCGATTTCTAGCTTGAATGCATTTTGCCCTTGGACGGAGATCAGAGCTCACTAAGACCCCTACATCTCTCTCGCACCCATACCTGCTTATGAGAGCGTCATTTAAGCAATAGTTGTGAGAGGGGTTGTTCCTACCTACACTCAGAATACTGCACTTCCCTAATTTGAACTCCATCTGCCATTTATCCGCCCAGTCATACAATCTGTTTGGTTCATCCTGGAGAATACTAGCGTCCTGATCCGACTCAATTACTCTACCGATCTTGGTATCATCTGCAAACTTACTGACATCACTACTAATTCCTGTATCTAAATCATTAATATAAATAATAAACAAGAGTGGACCTAATACCGAACCTTGTGGGACCCCACTCGTAACACATCCCCAGTCAGATCTTTTACCATTGCTTTGCACTCTTTGCTTCCTATTGCTAAGCCACGCCTTGACCCAGTTCAAAACCTTACCCTCTACACCGTGAGCCTGTAGTTTAAGCAACAGCCGTTGGTGAGGAACTTTGTCAAACGCTTTACTAAAATCAAGATAGATTACATCATAATTTTCATCTCTGTCTACCGCCTCAAATACTTTACTGTAGAAGGACAAGAGATTGGTGAGGCATGACCTACCTTTCGTGAACCCATGCTTCGAGTCATGAATTAAGCTGTGTTTCTCTAGATGCTCCCGAATGCTCCTGGCTATTATGGACTCCAGCATCTTGCCTATAACCGATGTTGGTCTCGCTTTCGCCAGCAGGTACCCTCACGACGTGAGCAAGTGCTCACTATTGTCGATCTCTGGGTACTGCCAGGACTTCACACACCACACACCCCATCCCCCTTGCTCAAGGGGGGACAGTAACCACTCCTAGTCAACGGAAAGAATCCGGCCTGAGCAGGGCTCGAACCGCCGCCTGTTTGACCGTGAAGATCTGGAGCGCAACGCACTACCGATTAAGCTACCGGAGCGGTATATATATATGTGTGTGTGTGTGTGTGTGTGTGTGTGTGTGTGTGTGTGTGTGTGTGTGTGTTAAACCATTCAAACTATAGCCTTTCATCTCTGTAATAATATTTACCTATATATATATATATATATATATATATATATATATATATATATATATATATATATATATATATATATATATATATATATATATATATATATATATATATATATATATATATATATATATATATATATATATATATATATATATATATATATATATATATATATATATATATATATATATATATATATATATATATATATATATATATATATATATATATATATATATATATATATATATATATATATATATATATATATATATATATATATATATATATATATATATATATATATATATATATATATATATATATATATCTATATATATATATGAAAAACCAGGCTAGGAAAATATCACGATTTCCCTTATAATGATAATTTTTTAATGCTTTTTAATATTTGTCCTGTCTGTTTACAAATTCCATCATTTAGCAAATATTTACTTGTATTTCTTAGCTTTTGGGAATGCGTATTATCACTTTCTTTGCTAATATCCAGCCAGCCATCTTGTTTCTTTCTTTACTTATCAAGTCCTTCCTTGCTCTCCAGGAATCAGCATCACCAGACCTTGGGAGCAGCAGCAGCCCAGTGCCAACACCACGCCACTGGACCCCAGGCTGCCCAGCCCACTGCCAGTGTCGGGGATCTTCAGACCCGTCTCCAGCCTTTGGGTTTGGAGGGCGGAGGGCTGCATTGGCGGTGGCGGCTGTAGTAATGTGTCACCAGTATTTTTTTTCTGCCTCTAGGTGTGGTAGTCTTTCTTGGTGGTGGGTCCCGTCGGTCAGCCCCAGCCCTCTATGTTGCAGGCAAGGGTTTATAGTGGCGCCATTTTGCCTGGCTCACCATTTGATCCTCTCTTTTAGAGAAAGAATCTAGAGTCTGGGTTGACAGGCGTCCACCAGGACAGCATGTGGGTAGTGTTGGGCCACTCGGCGGTGACTGAAAAATACTGTCTGTGGTGGCGGGCGGGACCCGAACTCCCATCCTGCTGCCTCCTGGACACAGTGCCGGCACTGGTGGTCACTTTTTGTGGTATCTATTATTACTGTTATTATTATTATTATTATTATTATTATTATTATTATTATTATTATTATTATTATTATTATTATTATTATTATTATTATCATTAATATTAAGGGAGTCTAGTGGGTCATTATTATCATTTCCTTATATTGATAAAATTTGTATTTGTTTTGCAGATTTGAGTCAACAGGAAGAAGAAGAAGAAGAAGAAGAAGAAGAAGAAGAAGAGTATTTGCTACTACACATTCTCTCTCTCTCTCTCTCTCTCTCTCTCTCTCTCTCTCTCTCTCTCTCTCTCTCTCACAGGTCACACAGGATGTCACCCACAGGTAGTTGATAACATCCCACAGACACATGCCCTCCCCCAGACACATAATGGACCCTGCCCTGACCCCCCCCACCCACCCCCCATAACCAACATAGCCCCCCTACATAGCCACATGACCTTCCTTATGTTACTATGTGTATGTGTGTGTTTGTGTTCTTGCAATAAAAATATCAATTTGCAAAGTGTGTTCTGTATTACATTCAAATGGGTTTTGAGAGAGAGAGATGAGAGGGGACGGGAGGTAAAAAGATGACAAGAGAGAGAGGAAGAAAACACCGCGAACAACAACAGTTTCCCTTGAGCTGCTTCACTAAATAACAATAAAAAGATACACCTAAGAAAGGAATATGTAACAGAAAACCCATTTAACTAATACAGGAAATCTCTCTGGTGTCCAACTAGCCAGGAATAAATAGCATAAGATACCAGTGCCAAGTCCTAGTATAATACATGGCTCCATGGTGCTGTGGCTGGCATGCCTACCTACCAATCCGCTGGCCAGGGTTTGAATCCCGGCCTGGGCAGTCAGTATGCAGGTCATCCTAAATAATATATAGTAGTGGTGGTGGTAGTAGTGACAGTAGTTGTAGTAGTAATAGTAGTAGTAGTAGTAGTAGTAGTAGTAGTAGTAGTAGTAGTAGTAGTAGTAGTAGTAGTAGTAGTAGTAGTAGTAGTAGTAGTAGTAGTAGTAGTAGTAGTAGTAGTAGTAGTAGTAGTAGTAGTAGTAGTAGTAGTAGTAGTAGTAGTAGTAGTAATAGTAGTAGTAGTAGTAGCAGGAGCAGCAGTGTTAGTAGTTTTAATAGTGGCAGCAGCACAGAAATGACGCACTCCCAATGTATATAACTGTGTTACTACCACACAATTGTGGAGTACCTTACGGGTCAATGTTGTGACTCATCTTTTTGCCATATACATCAACGGTTTAGACGCAGGACTGAAATCCTCCTCATCAAACTTTGCTGATGGTACCAAATTGAGTGGAAGGGTCCTCACCACGGCCGATTGCGAAATTATCGAAAAGGACCTTAATCATATTTAGCCAGTGATTTGAAAAGTATCAGATGTCCTCCAGTTTTGGCGAATGCAAAATCATGCACTTAAGGACGTTGAAGGTATGGCAGGGGAACCGTAGAAGAATGGGTGCCCAAGACGGGGCGCGGACGAAATCAATGTTAACTATTCGGGAAACCATTAAATTAAAATGAACTTGACTAATACAAGGAAAACTGAGCGACGGTAAGTAACATGAAGCTTGCAGGATATTAAACCTTATTATTCGAAGCAGCGCCAACTTAAAATAATCTATATTTATATAAGAAAAATAGCATTGCTGAAAATTAAACTCAACTATTTTGAAACAACGTTGGATTAAGATGAACTTCACCAATAAAGGAAAGCTTATAACTTATCCACCTTATTAATTCCTGTTATACTCAATTATTTTCAACTTTTTTTTTATTATTTTTCCTCCTCCTCTTCCTCGCTTTGTCTCCTCCGTGAGAGCATGACTGGCTATCAGCACCCAGCCCACCCACCTGGTCATCCTCCCCTTCGGGCTGGTCGATAAATGGTTGCCTGTGGAAGCCTGGGGAAGGCAGACTGTTTTCTTACTTTCCACAGACACAACGGCCAATGAGTCGGGGATGAGCACCGAGACCACGCGCAGCTATAACGTGTGCCTCTAACTATATCTTTACTTTCTTTCCTCCTCCTCCTCCTCCTTCCTTCACTTTAGCTTATATTTTTACTTCAATTAATTTCTTCTTTCCTGTTCTCCTCCGACCACTTAGTTTTTCGTATCCTCCTCTCCTCCTCCTTCACCTCCTCACCTTCCAACAGTTTTCGTCCCTCCAAACTTTATTCCTTCTCCCTTCCCTGCGTCATCACCTCGTGTTTCCTCCTCCTATTATTTCTCCTTTCGCTCCTCCTACTTCCACTTCTTTATACTTTTGAGTTATCTCTGTTCTGTCCTTCCGTGTTCTCTCCTTCTCTTTGATGCACTTTTTTTTCTGTTTGTTTTCTTTAATTTTCTTTCAGGCATATCACTGTCATCCTCATCCTCCTCCTTCCCTTCATTTTACTCCCCTGTCTTCTCTCTTTACTTTGCTTTTTTTTTACAGCAAAGGAGTCAGTTCAAGGGCATAAAAAAGGAAACATATATGAAAAAATAAACGCTAATCACTGCTCCTAAAAAGAGTTAGAGGAGTGGTCGAAAGAAAGGTCAAGTTTGCGAGGAGAGGTGTCCTGATACTCTCCTCTTGAAAGAGTTCAAGTCGTAGGCAGGAGGAAATACAAATGAAGGAAGATTGTTCCAGCGTTTACCAGCGTGAGGGATGAAAGAGTGAAGCTGCTGGTTGACAGGCAGAGGCGAAAGAGTTTGACCAGGCAGGGTATCAGTACGGAAGCACAGTTTTTAACGACAATAGGAGGCACTCCATCAGGTTGTAATGTGTTAAAAACCTTGAAGACAGCAACTCGATACCCCACTACTCAGCACGCTCGCGTCCTTCGCCTCGCCGGTGGCAAGGGCAGGGCTGCAAGGGTGGCAGGGTCTGCCGTCCCCCGTCTGGTAGCGGTGGTGGGAGGGGCGGCGGGCAGACAATATACGCCCACCAGTCACCCTCAAAGGTCCGAGTTGCCTGGCGAAGATAAGTGCGCACCTACGACGAGTTGTGTCGTAGGAAGAAACAAATGCCTGGACACCTCCAAGGAAACTTGGTTGTGTGGAGGTACGAGGCGGGGCGCGCGGGCTGTGTGGAGGTGCGGGCGGGCGGGTGTGCTCGGGTGCGGCTGTGTGCTGACTCGACTCACTGGGGCAGGAAAAGCCGCGCGCTGATGTCAGCGTATGCTTGCTGTGTCCGATACCGTTAACTGCCCCCACACACTGTCACTGAAGCTACGTTTGAGAGAGAGATATAACAATTCGGAGAGGTCCGTAAACCGCTGTTCACCATTTTTGTTAACCTTTTTGTTAGCTGTTTTTTTGTGTTTTTGATTAATATTTAATAATTTTAAGGCGCGAAATGTTATCTTACGTGAGGTCCGGTATACCGTTGCCTGCTTTCACAAGTTGATTGTAGTAAGGTGAGATAACACAATAGCCTTTTTAGTTAAGTGATGTGTGGCCGAGCGGTAGCCGTTACAAGTTCACTTTAGTTCACTTTAGTTCTCTCTCTCAGGTTGATACAAATACCAAATGTATTTTAACTATATTAACAGTTGTACTACATAAGGTTTACAGTTTACGTGAGCGAGACGCACGAAATCAGAGACAGCCACACCGCTGCAGGGCGCGGAGCGGCGGAGCACCGCTCTTCTGCCCGTCACCCGTCTTCTCTCCTCTTCTCTGCGTTGTTCGCCTGTTTTATTTGCTTGTAGTTCGTCCGGAAGGGTGGGGCTTCCGGTTGATGACTGTTGATGAAAGTCATCATTTGCTGATCCTAGTGTCAGTTCATCACAGCTTCCCACGGCCAAAAGCACGACGTGTTGTTAGACATCCTGTTGTGCGACACCGACCGGGTGTCGCCACACGTACAGTCATACATACAAATGTACATTATAATATACACATTACATCAAATACTTACCTTACTAATCCCACAATGGCTTCTGCCTCTAATCACCCACTAACAGCAACAGCAGTTAGGCCTTTCGCAGGGTAGCAAGGGAGGCAGATTATTCGGCCAGGGACTTCTTGTTTCAAAGTGAGATTGTCATGGACATTTCATTCATGTCAAATCCGGGAGATTAAATATCTCTCAGCCGCTCGAAGGTCAATCCCGGGAACGGGCGCAGGGCCCTCATAAACAGGAGCGCGTTCACTGGACGGAAGGATTATGATGCGTTTCGGTCACTTTTTCTTGAAACATTTGGGGAAGATGGGCAACACAGCCTCGTAAAGGGTATAAATTTTGCTGTGGACACTGTGCAAACCAGGCCTTTTTAATAGGCAAGTGGACGCCTATAGGCTATCTACTGATTTGATCTCGTGTTTTAAAAAGGGAAACTAGACAGATGGAGAAACCATTTCTGTAGCTAATGCTAGATTATTACTAGAGTTCCTTGTGTACATGATTGTCCTTAAAGTTCATCTTCGAAGGAGTGCAGTATCCCTTGAGTACAGCCCCACTGGCAACCTACACGGTTTTATCAGCCAACTTTTATGGCATTTAAAATAATTTTGGGTCCTTTTTGAAGCTTCGTTTCCCGTCGACACGTTCGTCGGGGAGGGGGGCCTTCGCGACCCTCTGACCTAAACCTTTTTGGGTGTCACCAGCGGTAATCAAAAATTCCTTGGTGTGTTCTTTTACCCGTGGTTTAGGCAGAAATAGTCAGATAAATTGGTGGTTGGAAATTTGAGCTTTACGATTTTTTTTTGCACAGAATGGTGCATAGTGATCGTCTCCAAAGACTAGCGCCGGCTTGAGGTTCAGCCTGACGCTGCTTTGTGTATCTTTCCACCACACGACTATAACCTGCATCCTCGCATCTACTAATTTATGTTTCGTTCCTAAGCTTTTGCCTGCATCTTTTTTATGCGAGAGGGGAGTGCTTGAGTAATACTTTTCACTCTAACCCACTATTTTCTTTTATTGCTGAGTTGATGCAAGGCAGTCAGTCTTCTTAATTTAATTGGAGCCGTAATAACCGAGGGTGTAGACTAACATAGGGATAGGTACAATTTAACCTTGAACCTCATGTGCTTCTGCTTAAAACATACTTTTTCTCTGCACTGACAGACTTAACTTAACTTGAGCAGATGCTGTCCCTATCTTTTATCGTAACCAGCATGTGAATATCTGTAAGCTTTGGAAGTAAGCAGACAAGTCTTACTTACCCTTACTTGACATACCACTGTTACCCGTTAAGGGTATTATTTTTGGCGTCACAGATGTCAGTCATCCACGTTCGTTACGATCCAGGGATAGGTGGAAATTTGTGTTTTTCATTTGATGTTTATTAATGCTGGAATTACTTTAATCAATTATGCTGGAATTATATTTTTCAGTGAGATTTGTTACAACAGTGATTTCACAACTTGGTGACAGGATTTTCTTTTATAGTACTGTAGACCTGAAAAACGGAGTATTAGGAGTTAGTGGTGCTGACTGCCGATGCTTATAAGGTTCTCCAGACTTGTCCTTGTTATCACATTGTAACTATTAGGAGACTCTACGGATAACATTACCTCTTTTCACACAACCTTATCTATTGTTGTAAACCCCACCCGTCTCGAAGGCGTGCCGAGGGTAACGACACTGGCAATTAATTGTCACGCAACGGATGAGTGTTTCTCTGCGACAGTTTTGTGTCCAGGTGTGACTCGAAGGCTCAGTGTGTAGCAGATCTTCTTCAAGGATTGTTCCTTTTTCTTTTTACTATTCCAAATAGCTCCATTACCATGTATCCTAATGACAGTTTAGTCAATTTAATTTTACTAGGATGTATCATGTAAATAATTTTTCGAGCTATTATTTTGTTTTCTCGGAATAGTACTGAGCTTCCATGTCCACGACTCTAGCCCTGTTTACCTCGCCCTGTATGTACTTTGCCCATTTCTTGTTACTTCCATGATTATTTTTATTATCATTGGCATTTCCCGATGCTGTATCGTTAGGCGGGCTCTGACTTGTATATATATATTTTTTAAGCAATAACAGGACCTCGTTTAACTAGTACACATTGTGCGACTGTAACATGGGTAGGTACACTGCTTTTAAAGGTCGGGTGAGTCGCGAGGTCGCGACTTTTAGAGAACCGAGCGATGTAATGTGTATATTATAATGTACATTTGTATGTATGACTGTACATGTGGCGACACCCGGTCGGTGTCGCACAACAGGATGTCTAACAACACGTCGTGCTTTTGGCCGTGGGAAGCTGTGATGAACTGACACTAGGATCAGCAAATGATGACTTTCATCAACAGTCATCAACCGGAAGCCCCACCCTTCCGGACGAACTATAAGCAAATAAAACAGGCGAACAACGCAGAGAAGAGGAGAGAAGACGGGTGACGGGCAGGCGAGCGGTGCTCCGCCGCTCCGCGCCCTGCAGCGGTGTGGCTGTCTCTGATTTCGTGCGTCTCGCTCACGTAAACTGTAAACCTTATGTAGTACAACTGTTAATATAGTTAAAATACATTTGGTATTTGTATCAACCTGAGAGAGAGAACTAAAGTGAACTAAAGTGAACTTGTAACGGCTACCGCTCGGCCACACATCACTTAACTAAAAAGGCTATTGTGTTATCTCACCTTACTACAATCAACTTGTGAAAGCAGGCAACGGTATACCGGACCTCACGTGAGATAACAGTTCGCGCCTTAAAATTATTAAATATTAACACAACACAAACCACTTAAAGTTGGTAACAAGAAAGGCTAACAAGGTTCATAAGCCTTTTGAGGACTGAGGCCCGAGAGGGCATAGAAAATATCATTCTTAAGAAGCTTAATAACAGGCATAAAGGAGTCAGAGGGGGGATGACTAGAAGGAATATGCCGAGAATCGTCCAGATAGTCCGGTGAAAAAATGGCCATTTTTTAGTGAATCCGGTTTTGAGACATTTACAATGTTTTATTGCATTTTATGTTGTATTAGGGTCTACTTATCAGAAATCAGCCGCATGCCAAGCTGGCATGATTGTAATTTTTTTTATGGACGAAAATCCAAGATGGCCGCTTTGCAGCTATGAAAATTCTGTTTTTCACCATAACTTTCTTAATATTTCATGTAGAGGCTTGATTTTGGTGTCAAACCATAGATTTTGGGGATCAAGGAATTCATTTGGAAGCAATAAATGTATGTTTTTCAACACCGAATTCGCTAAAAATTGCATTTTACACTGGACTATTGGCGAATGTCTATGGTTTGGTCACTAATGATTATGAATAAAGTGCTAATACATACATATATGTATATAATGCTTGCTTTCCTTTTTTTTAGAGGAGTTTTATTGAAGATGAATGACGAGGACTGCTTTTTGAAGAACTATACAAACGGTTGTAGTCGGAATAGTGGTGGCGGCTTTTGTAGTGTGGGCGTATAACGTCTTGGAAAGTCGAGCATTCTCCGCAATGATGGACAGCATAAACATTTTCCCAGTGATGAATCTAGGTGTACAACCTACAGATGCCTCTAAAATTGTATCCCTACCTGCAGCTCAAGACATCATATTAAACGGTCTTCAAAGCCTCAAGGGATAGAACCTGCACCAACAAGTGCTGAACCTGTGACGAAGCGATGCAGAAGTGTCACCGAACGCTGCTTTAATTTTAGAGAGCACTGTATCTTCTGTGGAGAGAAATGTCTTCCATTTGATCCACGACATCCAGACAGATGGTGAAGGGTTGTCTTTTGTAGAGCTGCAGATCGGGTAAGTCACAAAAGTCAGTCATAGAAACTATCCTTGAGATATGTAGTGAACGGAATGACATATGTGCAGAAGACGTTGGATTTAGAGTACTGCAAGCTACAAGCGACCTTCATGCAACCGATGGCCAGTATCATAAGGACTTTTTCATCCTTCAAGTGCAACAAACCAGTAGCAGTAGAAACGTTTGAATCACAAGATTCTGCCTTCCAGACGGCTGTTGACACAATGTTGAATGACCGCACACTAGTCTGGAATTCAGTTGAAAATTATGAGCTCTACCAGTATCATGGGGGATCTAAACTTTCACGCAGAACATTAACATTGCGATTGTCAGATACTTTACCCGAGCTGTTGGTGTTATCTGGCAATGGAATAGCAAACATACTGATCTTCCGTAACCAAGCATCTATTAAATTCAAAATATTTGCTACTGAAAGTGACGAGGGCCTGGATCATTCACTTAATAAATTAGCAAAGAAAATACCCAATGAATCAGCAGAGATGAGACGAGACGGATCTACTTTTGACAAGCGAAGCAACCTGGATGATGCTCTTTGTGAATGCAGTCCAGCATTCCTAGCTCTTCTTTCTGCTGTTTCTGTAACTTCTGTTTCTTTAAGACTCATCGCACATGACAAAAACCTGATAAAAACTTTCCATAGCTTTGGTGTGACATCAACATATGATGAGGTACTTTGTTTCAAATCGTCTGCAGCGCACACAGCAGCAAAGGTCATATAATAGAATACTGATGAGAACACTGTCGACATGCGTCTTACATCTTCCAAATCTTCATTGAAGTCAAAACTTCAGGTAGAAATGCCACCCGTCCATTGACACCTTCAAATACATTTGTGATAGATGGATGTGCTTTTCTGGGTGGTAAAGTGGCCATATAAATGCGCAGTTGAGGATTTCATCCAACATTTCTTGAGGCATCTTGATGTTTATCTTCGCCAAGCTGACACTTACCTGGTGATTGCCAGGTATATCGAGAAGAGCACAAAAGAAGTCATCAGGAGATTGCGACCAGGAAAAGAAGCTTCCCGAAGGTATCAGTTGTCATTATCCACGCCGCTGTCACCACAAAAGGTGTGTCTCACAGTAACTGAAAACAAGTGTCACCTCATTTACTTGATTTTTCAGTACATTTGTAACCAGAAAGGAAGGTGTCCAGCGCATATAGACTCGTCGTCATCGGATCTGACCCAATTCCCATGGAAGTGAGCAATGGAGCAGTTCAGGCTAGAACTGACCTCCGAACAACACATGAGGAAGCAGACGTCATTATCCCACAATTTTTTTTTTTTTTTACAGTTAAGGAGACAGTTCAAGGGCGTAAATAAAGTAAAAAATCCAGTTACTCACTGCTCCCGAACATAGGTCAAAGGAGTGTCCAAAACGAGAGGTCAATTTCGGGAGGAAAGGTGTCCTGATGCCCTCCTCTTGAAAGAGTTCAAGTCGTAGGCAGAAAGGAATACAGATGCAGGAAGATTGTTCCAGAGTTTACCAGCGTGAGGAATGAAGGAGTAAAGACGCTGGTTGACTTTTGCATAAGGGGTTTGGACAGTATAGGGATGAGCATGAGTAGAAAGTCGTGCAGCGGGGCCGCGGGAGGAGGGAGGCATGCATTTAGCAAGTTCAGAAGAGCAGTCAGCATGAAAATATCGATAGAAGATAGAAAGAGAGGCAACATGGCGGGGGAATTTGAGAGGTAAAAGACTATCAGTATGAGGAGGAGAGCTGATGAGACGAAGAGCCTTTGACTCCATTCTGTCAAGGAGACCTGTGTGAGTGGACCCCCCCCACACATGAGATGCATACTCCATACGAGGGCGGACAAGGCCCCTGTAAATGGATAGCAACTGTGCGGAGGAGAAGAACTGGCGGAGACGGTACAGAACGCCCAGCCTCGAGGAAGCTGATTTAGTAAGAGATGAGATATGAAGTTTCCAGTTGAGATTTTGAGTTAAGGATAGACCGAGGATGTTTAGTGTTGAGGAAGGTGATAGCTGAGTGTTGTCAAAGAATAGTGGATAGTTGTTTGGAAGATTGTGTCGAGTAGATAGGTGGAAAAACTGTGTTTTTGAGGCGATGAAGGACACCAGGTTCCTCTTGCCCCAATCGTAGATAATAGTAAGGTCTGAGGCTAAGCGTTCTGTTGCCTCCAGCCTTGAATCGTTAAGTTCATGTATGGTGGGTCTTCTATTAAAAGAAGTTGAGTAATGCAGACTGGAGTCATCGGCGTAAGAATGGATAGGACAGATCGTTTGGGAAAGATCATCAATGTACAAGAAAAAGAGAGTGGGAGATAGAACAGAACCCTGTGGAATACCACTGTTAATAGGTTCCGGGGAAGAACAGTGACGGTCTACCACAGCAGAAATAGAACAGACAGAAAGGAAACTGGAGATAAAGGTACGGAGAGAGGGATAGAAACCGTAGGAGTGTAGTTTGGAAAGCAAAGATTTGTGCCAGACCCTATCAAAAGCTTTTGAGATGTCCAGCGCAATAGCAAAGGTTTCACCGAAACGGCTAAGAGAGGATGACCAAGAGTCAGTTAGGAAGGCAAGGAGATCACCAGTAGAACAGCCCTTGCGGAACCCATACTGGCGATCAGATAGAAGGTCAGAAGTGGAAAGGTGCTTTTGAATCTTCCGGTTAAGGATTGATTCAAAAGCTTTAGATAGACAAGAAAGTAAAGCTATAGGACGGTAGTTTGAGGGATTGGAACGGTCACCCTTCTTAGGTACAGGCTGTATGAAGGCATACTTCCAGCAGGAAAGAAAGGTAGATGTTGACAGGCAGAGGCGAAACAGTTTGACCAGGCAGGGTGACAGCACGGTGGCACAGTTTCTAAGGACAATAGGAGGCACTCCATCAGGTCTATAAGCCTTCTGAGGATTGAGGCCAGAGAGGGCATAGAAAACATCATTTTGAAGAGTGGAGTTCTTATAAAAAGTTTGAGAGAAGAGTTCAGCCTTAGAGATAGATGAGACGGCAGTGTTGCCGTCAGGACTGAGGAGTGGAGGGAAAGATGAAGAAGTGAAGTTTTAGGAAATGTTTTTGGCTAGATGCCAGAAGTCACGGGAAGAGTTAGAGAAAGCAAGGTTTTGGCATTTTCTATTAATCAAAGAGTTTTTAGTTAGTCGGAGAATAGATTTGGCACGATTCCGGGCAGAAATGTAAAGTTCGTAGCTAGCATTAGTTTGAAGGCTCTGGTACCTTTTTTGAGCTACCTCTCTATAACTGACAGCACGAGAACAAGCGTGATTAAACCAAGGCTTTTTAGCGTGAGGAGTAGAGAAAGTACGTGGAATGTATGCCTCCATTCCAGAGACAATCACCTCTGTGATGCGCTGAGCACACACAGAGGGGTCTCCATCATGGAAGCAGTAATCATTCCACGGGAAATCGGACAAGTACATCCTCAGGTCGTCCCACCGAGCTGAAACAAAATGCCAGAAGCATCGCCTCTTCGGCGGGTCCAGAGGGTGTACAGGAGCGATAGGACAGGATACAGAAATAAGATTGTGATCGGAGGAGCCCAACGGAGAGAACAGTTTGACAGAATAAGCAGAAGGGTTTGAGGTAAAGAAGAGGTATAGAATGCTGGGCCTGTCTCCAAGACGGTCGGGAATACGTGTAGGGTGCTGGACCAAATGCTCTAGGTCGTTGAGGATAGCAAAGTTGTAGGCTTGTTCACCAGGCTGGTCAGTGAAAGATGATGAAAGCCAAAGCTGGTGGTGGACATTGAAATCTCCTAGGATGGAGATTTCAGCGAAGGGAGAGTGGGTCTAGATGTGCTCCACTTTAGAGTTCAAATAGTCAAAGAATTTTACATAGTTAGTTGAGTTAGGTGAGAGGTAAACAGCACACATGTATTTAGTAATAGAATGACAATGAAGTCTTAGCCAGATGGTGGAAAATTCTGAAGAATCAAGGTTGTGGGCACGAGAGCAAGTGATGTCGTTGCGCACATAGGCGCAACATCCAGCTTTGGATTAAATTTAGGATAGAGATAGTAGGAGGGAACAGAGTAGAGATTGCTGTCAGTAGCCTCAGAAATCTGTGTTTCGGTGAGAAAGAGAAGGTGAAGTTTAGAGGAAGAGAGATGGTGTTCCACAGAATGAAAATTAGAACGAAGACCGCGAATGTTGCAGAAATTGAGAAGAAAGAGGTTCGAGGAGTTATCAAGACCCCTCTCGGGACGGCAGCCAGAAGGGGAGTCCTCCCAGGGGGAATTTGTGCCCTCCGAGGCATGATGTAGGTGTGCCATTTTGAAATTTGATTTTTGGGAAAAGGTGTGTATGTTGTGTGAATGTAGTGTGGTGTGGATAGAGAGAGGATCTGTCTTTAGAGAGCATGTTGAGCTACACTCCGGTGTTGATGAGACAATAGGGAAACGGTTAGTGAGGACATGGGGAGGGTCTTTGGAGGGCTTCAACTCCCTTCTCACCTCCCATATATACCTCACCGGGAGTGGCTTGCGCCCGTTCGGTAGGTGTCTTCCTACCTACTCCTGGAAAGACTCGAATCACTGTCTAGGCAGGTGACACAGACATTTTTGTTTTGCTGCTTCATGCATATCATGAAAACCATCTCACTTGTGAATTAGTGATGTGTGGGACAAGTCTCTCAATATCCTATGCTAACTGGCCACTGTCGAAAAGCATGTCGACATCCTTCAGGATCTATTGCCTGTTCACTGCCTTACCGGTTGTGGCACTGTCGTACATGTTCTGGAATGGAAAAGCTACAGCAGTGAAAGACCTCAAATCTGGACTTACCTTGAGGAAACTGGGTTATGTTGAGGAACCCATCGATCATGTGGTCACTGAAGCGACAAAGATCATTGCTGCTTGTTATGGGTTTCCTCAAGAAACAAGCATGACACCTCTCAGGAACAAAGTCTGGACCTTCAAGATGGGAAACCACAAGATGAATGCGGCACCTGAACTACGAACTCTTCCACCTACCTCTGAATGCTTCGAAAAACACGTATTCAGAGCACATCTTCAAACTGCCGTTTGGAGGTCTTACATGGATAAGGACCCTCCACAGCTCAACCCTGCTCACTACGGGTGGACCATGGACATCGATGCACAAATGTGTACTCTTGTTGTCATGCTTTTAGATGTATCACCAGCACCTTTGCATGTACTGAAATTGATCAAATGTGCATGTTCTTCATGTTCTACTGCTAGGTGCAGTTGTTTAACTGCCCATCTTTCTTGTTCAGTATTCTGTAAATGTCATATTGCGGACTCTGCAAAAATCCCAACACTTTCACTGCTGTCGATGTAGATGATTTTGAGATTGACTATAATTGTTAATGCTTTTGTATTGCGGGTAAAATACCAGTGGTAAGGAATTTGATAGGAATCACTGCTTGTTGTATAAATGTGTGTTTGCACGACACCATGTAAATACAAGAATGGTCATGGGATTATGACTTTTACATGAAAATTAGTTCATGAATTAAAAAATAACCCTTCCAATGATTTCATTGACCCCCAAAACCTATAATTAGCCACCAAAATTACATTCCTAGGTAGAATATTAAAAAAAAAGTTATGATGATAAGCTACAAATTGGTAATTGACAGCAGCTAACTTGGATTTTTATCAATAAAAAAATCCTCAAGCAAGCCAGCTTGGCATATGGCTGATTTATGATCAGTAGACCCTAATACATCATAAAATGCCATAACACATTGTATATGTTGCAATGCATGGTTAAGTGTAATTCCACCAGACTATGAGTAGAGTTTTTAGAGAAGGTTAGAGAGAAGAGTTCAGCCTTAGAGACAGATGAGGCGGCAGTGCTGCTGTCAGGACTAAGAAGAGGAGGGAAAAAGGAAGAAGTGAAGTTGGAGGAGATGTTTTTGGCTAGATGCCAGAAGTCCCGGGAAGAATTAGAAAAAAAAAACAAAGTTTTGGCATTTTCTATCAATAAAGGCGTTTTTGGTAAGTCGGAGAATAGATTTGGCACGATTCCGGGCAGAAATGTAAAGATCATGGTTAGCGGGAGTTCGAAAGCTCTGGTATCTTTTGTGAGCTGCCTGTCTATGTTTGACAGCACGAGAACAAGCGTGATTAAACCAAGGCTTTTTAGCGTGAGTACGTGGAAGTAAGTGGACGTGGAATGTATGCCTCCATTCCAGAGACAATCACCTCTGTGATGCGCTGGGAACACAGAGGGGTCTCTCTCCTGGAAGCAATAATCATTCCACGGGAAATCGGAAAAGTACATCCTCAGGTCGTCCCACCGAGCTGAAACAAAACAAAAGCATCGCCTCTTCGGTGGGTCAAGAGGATGTACAGAAGCGATAGGACAGGATACCGAAATAAGGTCGTGATCGGAGGAGCCCAGCGGAGAAAACAGTTTAACAGAGTAAGCACAAAGGTTAGAGGTAAGGAAGAGGTCTAGTATGTTGGGTCGGTCTCCAAGACGGTCGGGAATACGTGTAGAGTGCTGAACCAACTGCTCCAGGTCGTTGAGGAGGGCAAAATTGTAGGCTTGTTCACTAGGTTGGTCAGTGAAAGAGGATGAAAGCCAAAGCTGGTGGTGAACATTGAAATCTCCCAAGATGAAAATTTCAGCGAAGGGAGAGTGGGTCAAGATATGCTCCACTTTAGAATTCAAATAGTCAAAGAATTTTACATAGTTAGTAGAGTTAGGTGAGAGATAAACAGCACCTATGTATTTAGTAATAGAATAACAATGAAGTCTTAGCCAGATGGTGGAAAATTCAGAAGAGTCAAGGTCGTGGGCACGAGAGCAAGTGATATCGTTGCCCACGTAGACGCAACATCCAGCTTTGGATTGAAATTTAGGATAGAGATAGTAGGAGGGAACAGAGTAGAGATTGTTGTCAAAAGGCTCAGAAACCTGTGTTTCGGTGAGGAAGAGAAGGTGAGGTTTAGAGGAGGAGAGACGGTGTTCCACAGAATTAAAATTAGAACGAGGACCGCGAATGTTGCAGAAATCGATGAAAAAGAGGTTAGAGGAGTTATCAAGACACCACTTCCACAGCTTTTCTATTCTTTATCATATTTCTCCCCTCTCCTTCCTTTGATCTTCCTTCTTCCCCTCCTCCTCTTGATCACTTCCTCCTCTTCTGAACCTTTTTCCCATCTCCTCTCTTCTTATTTTTATTACTTCACTCATTTCCACGACTTTTTAAATCTTTTTTTTGTTCCTTAAACTTAAATCCTTTTTGCTCCTTAAACTTAAATCCGTTTTGTTCCTTAATCTGAAATCCTTTTTGTTCCTTAATCTTAAATCCTTTTTGTTCCTTAAACTTAAATCCTTTTTGTTCCTTAAATCCTTTATTTTGTTCCTTACACTTAAATCCTTTTTTTTCCTTAAATCCTTTATTTTGTTCCTTAAACTTAAATCCTCTTTCGTTTCATAAATCCTTTTTTGCTCCGTAGACTTGAATCCTTTTTTGTTCCTTAAATCATGTTTTGCTCCGTAAACTTAAATCCTTTCTCTGTTCCTTAAACTTAAAGCCTTTATTTTGTTACTTAAAACTAAATCCTATTTTGTTCCTTGAACTTAAATACTTTCTTTGTTCCTTAAGCTTAAATCCTCTTTCGTTCCTTAAATCCTTTTTTGCTCCGTAAACTTAAATCCTTTTTTGTTCCTTAAACTTAAATATTTTTTTGTTCCTCAAACTTAAATCCTCTTTCGTTCCTTAAATCCTTTATTGCTCCGTAAACTTAAATCCTTTTTTGTTCTTTAACTTTTGTTCCTTAAACTTAAATCATCTTTCATTCCTTAAATCCCTTTTTGTTCCGTACACTTAAATCCTTTTTTTACTTCGTAAACTTAAATCATCTTTCGTTCCTTAAATCCTTTTTTGTTCCGTAAACTTAAGTCCTTTTTTGATCTTTTTTTTGCTCCGTAAACTTAAATCCTTTTTTACTTCGTAAAGTTAAATCCTCTATCATCCCTTCAATCCTTTTTGCTCCGTAAACTTAAATCCTTTTTTGTTCCTTTAATTGAAATCCTTTTTTGTTCCTTGAACTGAAATATTTTTTTGATCCTTAAATCCTTTGTTGTTCCTTAAACTTAAATCCTTTGTTGTTGCTTAAACTTAAATCCTGTTATGTTCCTCAAACTAAAAGACGAGTCCCCTTGTTGTTGTTTTCCCTTTATTGATGTTGTGTTTCTATGTGATCCTTTTCCTTTTCTTCTGTATTATTCCGTCTCCGGTGTTATTTTTCTTTATTCCCCGCGTGACAGTGTGGTGTAGGGTATCTACATCGCCTTTCCTTAATGCGGTATCCTGCTACAGCTGAGTCTCCTTCACCCCAGAGAAGGCTTACCCGTACCAGCATACCACACCAAAGTCCTCAATCCAAGTTGTTATTTTGTTAATGTTGTGTTTTGTATCTGATTTTTTTTTCCTGGTATTCCTTTTCTGCATTATCCTGTCTCCAATGTTGTTTTTCTTCATGTGTCGTGTGACAGTGTTGTGTAGAGTATCTACATCGCCTCCACCTGGTGCCGTATCTTGCTACAGCCGAGTCTCCTTCACCCCAGAGAAGGCTCTCCCGCACCAATACACGGCACCAAGGGCCTTCATGCTGAATTTGGGTATGTGTTTTCGTTTTATTTTTTTCATTTTTCTCATGGCGTGCTACCGTCATATCTATTTCCTGGAATTCCGTTCCAGTGTTATCCTATTTCTGATGTTTCTTTAGTTTATTCTCCTTATTTTCGGTGTTTTTCACCTGTAATATCCCTTTGGTGGAGTTGTTCAGAAATCGCCCTTCCTTGGTGCTGTGTGCTGATACGAATGAGTCTCCTTCACCCCAGAAAAGACCCGCCCATACCAACACACAGCACCAAACGCACTCCCCTCCCCACGCCCCTGGACACTCGGGATCTCCGGCACCGCCATGGACGCCCCGAGGGAGCCGAGACACCCTGCCGGAACCCCTGAGCCCTGCGGCGCTCGCCAGAGAGGCCTTGGGCTCCCCGACGCTCCCAAGCACCGCTGAGGCGGGGGAGGGCGAGAACTCCAGACAACGCAGAGCAACTCCAGACGGGAATATTAAATTAATCGTAAACACCGTGACGGCGCAAAGGCTGCGTTTGTCGAGTCTGGGATGGCAGGAGCCGGCCGAGTGTTTTGGCGCGGCATGCGTTTCTGATTTCCCTCATTGTTTTTTGAGAGAGAGAGAGAGAGAGAGAGAGAGAGAGAGAGAGAGAGAGCATTTTATTTATTTATTTATTTATTTATTTATTATTATTTTTTTTTTTTAGATATAATGCTTTCGTAATGCTTTAGTTAGTTGATATTGTTGTCATTACCAACATCTATCTATCTACTCCCCCACCCTTCAACACCCACACACACTCATCTCTCTCTCTCTCTCTCTCTCTCTCTCTCTCTCTCTCTCTCTCTCTCTCTCTCTCTGATTAGTTGTGACCTTGCTAGGCGTAATGGTACTGAAGACATCTGGATCAGTGTACATTGTAGAAAATTACCCTCAGCGTCTCAACAAACCTTTGACTATATACACGAGACCTTGAGATTATGTGCCTGAAGAGCAAAAGTTTTTATTTGCTCGGTGCCTTAAATGATGCTTTACTATATACCTACCAGCAACAAACTCGGTACAGCAATATGTATAAATAAATTACACCAGATTATTGACACCCACGTCACCCCTCTGTCAGCCACACTTCTAGACATCATTGTTACTAACAAACATGACGCAATAATACACAAAGACATAATACCAAACACTATATCAGACCGTGACCTTATAACAGCAACGGTTAAAATCACCAAACCTAAACGCAAGCCGGGAATGATAACTTTTCGTCATCTCGGGGCTCACAGCAAAGACCTGTCCTGTGATGGCTTAATAGGCGCTGCTCCCGCCCTAAAGGAAATGTCCTCTACAGACAACGTAGACATCCAGGTACACTCCCTCACGTCTGTACTCTCAAACTGCCTGGAACAATGCGCTCCTTTTGTCACCAAAGAAATAAATAAGCCTTTTGACCCTTGGATAAACGACGAAATTCGCTCAGCTAAGTCAACACGAAACACCCTTCAAGCGCGCCTGAGACAAAATCGTAATAATGCTGAGTTACTAGAGTTATATAAACACTGACGCAATATAGTAAAGTCACTGCTGCGTAATGCTGAACAATCATATTACCGAGAAAAATCTACGACGGTAGAGGCAATTCAGCGGCCACATGGAAAATAATACAAGACATCAACCCAGCAAAAAAGAAACTAATAACAATAACTTCATAACGAACGTGAAATGCCGGATAAATCCACTGTTCTGTTTGTTAACGTGGGGGAACGCGCCTTCCTAACAATGCAAAACAATCTCAATATTACAAATCAAAACCGTATTATACCCCAACAAGATGTAAACCACACTCATCTTTTCAGGGCCGGCCCAGCAGACATGAACACAGTCATATTAACTATTAAAAACCTAAAGAACACTAACTCAGCCGGTTCAGATGGGATTGCACTTCGGTACATCCAAGATTCCCTTCCCGTTACGTCACATACATTACTACAATCATCAACACATCGATTGTTACTGGAAAATTCCCTACCATGTGGAAACACGCGACCGTCATACCTATCTATAAAAACAGAGGCTGGGGGAACGTAAACAATTATCGCCCAATATCACTGTTACCCATTCTCTCAGAGATATTAGAGAAAACTGTAGTCAACAGATGACCACCTTCCTAGAGTCCAAGAAGCTTCTCTCTAACACTCAACACGGCTTCAGACCTAAACTTTCAACAGAGACTGCCCTTACCACGGTTACAAATAACATGCAGAAATATGGATGAGAAGAAACTATTGCTTATAACGTTGTGCGACCTGTCAAAAGCCTTCAATAGCATAAAACACGATATCTTAATATAAACTGCTCAAGGTCAAAAAGTGAAAGTCAATAGTACCACGTATACGACTGCACCAATACAATATGGAGTTCCTCAGGGATCAATATTAGGGGCAATTCTTTTCATCATTTCTGTCAAAGACCTCGCTGAAACGATGCATTGACGCGCGATGGTACAGTACGCAGACGACACGCAGCCCGAGAACACTGACACAAATAATACGCTGTCTGACCCCATCATGGCGACACAAGAGACCTTCACACTGGCCAGGGAGTACTATAATAAAAACGGTCTATTGCTGAATACTAAGAAAACACAGTGTGGACGTGGTCAAGCATTAAACAAATTCCCCAAAACACCACTCTCATCTTTGGCAACACTCCCATCACTCCTAGCAAACATATCAAGAATCTTGGCGTTTATATGGACTCCCACTTGACGTTTAACATACATATAAACGAAATCCACAAGAAAGACATTGCAACTCTACTATTTACAAACATAATTAAAGATAAATTTGATAATATAATTCATACAAAAGGAATTCCCTTTCTCTAAGTATAATTCATTATTGTCTACCAGTGTACGGCACTACAAATAACTACAGAACTTTGCGGCAAAGATATGAATTGGGGGAGCGAGGAGGTGTGACCACGCCACCTCTTTTATTACACAACTGGACTGGTTCAAAATGGACAAGAAGACCATTTTTGGTGTTGCTGCAACCGTGTATAAAACAAAATGTGCGATATATCCAGAGTGGATCCTGCAGCTGCCCTCCACAGCTGGGGCGACACAGAGTAGGTACACAACAAGACAGCAGGACAACCTACATGTTACCCACACCAACACACACTGCGGGACACGTTCGCTCCCAGTCCAAGGCCCCAGGCTATGGAACGCTCTCCCACACCATGTAGCACAATCTTATACCAAACATGTGTTTAGAAAAAGACTAAAAAACTAAAGTAAAGATTAGACAGAGCAAATACTCTCTCTCTCTCTCTCTCTCTCTCTCTCTCTCTCTCTCTCTCTCTCTCTCTCTCTCTCTCTCTCTCTCTCTCTCTCTCTCTCTCTCTCTCTCTCTCTCTCGTACACACTCAATAATATAAACTTGATTAAATAATCTGAAAAAAATGGAGATAAAATCAGAAAGAAAATTAGATACTATCAGCTTCCTCCTCCTCCATTACGGAAAAAAAAACAAGGCGGAGGAGGAAACTAAAGAGGAGGAAGAGGAGGAGGAGGAGGTAAACGAGGTAACCGTCAGTTCAAGGAGATGAGGTGGTGGAGAGGAGGAGGAGGAGGAGGAGGAGGTAAACGAGGTAACCGTCAGTTCAAGGAGATGAGGTGATGGAGAGGAGGAGGAGGAGGAGGTAAACGAGGTAACCGTCAGTTCAAGGAGATGAGGGGATGGAGAGGAGGAGGAGGAAAAGGAGGAGGAGGTAAACGAGGTAACCGTCAGTTCAAAGAGATGAGGGGATGGAGAATAGGAGGAGGAGGAGGAGGAGGAGGAGGTAAACGAGGTAACCGTCAGTTCAAGGAGATGAGGGGATGGAGAGGAGGAGGAGGAAAAGGAGGAGGAGGTAAACGAGGTAACCGTCAGTTCAAGGAGATGAGGGGATGGAGAGGAGGAGGAGGAGGAGGAGGTAAACGAGGTAACCGTCAGTTCAAGGAGATGAGGGGATGGAGAGGAGGAGGAGGAGGAGGAGGAGGAGGTAAACGAGGTAACCGTCAGTTCAAGGAGATGAGGGGATGGAGAGGAGGAGGAGGAGGAGGAGGAGGAGGTAAACGAGGTAACCGTCAGTTCAAGGAGATGAGGGGATGGAGAGGAGGAGGAGGAGGAGGAGGAGGAGGTAAACGAGGTAACCGTCAGTTCAAGGAGATGAGGGGATGGAGAGGAGGAGAATGAGGAGGAGGTAAGGTAGAGGTTGTTTACAGTGTCATTAGCGCCTCTGACGGACGGCGGCGACCCTTCCACTTCATTTCCACTCCACTCCATCTCCAATCCCCAAGGAAGATCAAGAAAGAATCCACCTCCACCTCCACCTCCAGTCCTCCTCACCACGTACATTCGCTGGTAAGGGACAGAGGAAGGACAAGATAACATTTTTTTATAGCAAGGCGGGGATGCAGCTCAAAGGCAAATTTGATAAATAGAAACGTTACATATGAATATTACCGCGAACGTTTACCCAGTCACAGCAAACGTTTATCTATTCAAAGCAAACGTTTATCCAGTACTGCATCCTCTCTTACCAATGTTGTCGCGTTTCGAAAGTTATACTCTTTTTATTATTGTGAGAAAGATCACTAAGGAAAACTATGAAAAATAATATATGTAGTAGCCCTAACATGCTGCTCCGCTCCCCCGCCCCACCCACCACACACCCACCCACACACACACACACACACGCCGCCCGCCGCGTGTCACCCCCGAGATGGCCTCGCCCCCGACTGCCTTCACGGAAGGAGGGAGAGAGACAGTGTGGGAGTGGGTGACAAGAGTGACTTGTATGGGCGAGGGGAAGGAAGGTGAGCTGGACGCATGGAAGGAGGGGGACAGACGGTGTGGATAGAGCAAGGCAAAGAGATGACATGAAATGTAAAAGAAAGAAGGGTGGAAGGAGGTGGACGTGGATGAATGCATGGGGGAGAACACGTAAATAAAAATAAAAACGGAAGAAGGGAGAGAGGTGGAAAGATGTATGGAGGAGGGACATGGGTGGCTAGATGGGTGGAGGAGTGTGTGGACCTTGTGTGGAGCAGCCCTTTCCTTACCTTGCGCCGCCCCGTCCCCCACACACCAGCCTGTGCTCTGCGTCACGACGCCAACCTGCGGACAGGACAAAGAGACGCTGTGGTAGAGGAACAACGCACACAGGCTCACCCCACAGCACCCCACCCCGCCCACCCCCCGCCCACCCCGAAATGATTATTGCCCCCACCCCACCCCACCCCAATCCACCCATCTGGCGTACCCACCCAGCTTACCTCCACCCCACCCACCTAACCACCGTCCAACCACTACTCATCAAAATGCCCGTCTCCACACCCCTGCTCACCCAAAATGCCCTCTCCAATGCATCCACCCTCACAGCACCTCACCCACCCCTGTCCACCTACCCACACCCATATCCACTCCAACATGCTCCCAACCCACTCAACCCAACCTTTAAATCCCTCCACCCCACCTATCCATCCGCCCGCCGTGTTCCTCCTTCTCCTCCTCCTAATCATCATCCTTATTATTATCATCATTTTCTTCGTTTCTTAACCTTCATCTTTTTCTTCTTCTTCTGTTTCAATTTTTTTATCTTCTTATTCTTGTTCTCCTTCATCTTTTTTACATCTTCTTCTTTTTCCTCATCATTATCTTCGTCTTCCCCCTCGTCTTGCCGGGTCTCCGTCGCGTGGTCTTGCTGTGTTTACTCGTCGCCGCGGGAGAGCAATCCTTGAGGATCAGCTAGGTCAAGCAGTCACCGCGGCGGGGCACTTCAATGGTACACTGTTTTAATTTGTCATCACAGCGCGGGGGACTGACTGACTGGGTGTCTGAATGACTGATTCACTCACTCTCTTATTGACTGAATGACTGACTCGCTGACACACTGACTGCTTGACAAAATGACTTATCAACTAACTGACGGACTAACTGGCTGACTAATCGACTAACTGACTGATTAAGTGATTGACTACCTGACAAGCTGACTTATTTTACTAACTGATGACTGACTGACTAATACTGATTGGCTGACGGACTGGCCCCGACAAACTATAATTTTACTTTAATGACTCAACGGTCATGCTCTCTCTCTCTCTCTCTCTCTCTCTCTCTCTCTCTCTCTCTCTCTCTCTCTCTCTCTCTCTCTCTCTCTCTCTCTCTCTCTCTCTCTCTCTCTCTTCCTTTATTCTTTTATTCTTTTTTTTTTTCTATGTAATCTTTCTTTTCCTTCTCTCTCTCTCTCTCTCTCTCTCTCTCTCTCTCTCTCTCTCTCTCTCTCTCTCTCAACTACTACAACTGTGTGTGTGTGTGTTTTATTTATTTATTTATTTTTTTACGTCGCGGCCTATAGCGCCGGTAGGCTTTTTCCCGGTGGGGCCTGATGGTAGGCTCAAGGCTTCTCCCCGGTGGGTCCTGATGGTCGGCCCAGCCCGTTCTGGCGCAGGCGAGTGTTTATAGTGGCGCCATCTTGCATTGGCTCATGCTGTCCTCCCGGAGCTCATCTTTAATCCTAGAATCTAGAGTCCGGGTTGATAGGTGGTCTTCTGGACAGCATGTGGGTAGTTTTAAGCCACTTGGCGGCGGCTGAAAAATCCCAGCTTGGTGGCACCGGGCGGGGATTGAACTCGCGTCCTCCTGAACGCGGTGGTGTTACTCTGTCGATTGTTTGTGTGTGTGTGTGTGTGTGTGTGTGTGTGTGTGTGTAAAACAAGGAGGATCAGAGGAAATCATGACCAATCTTGCCGCTCCATTCCTCTTCTTCTTCTTCTTCTTCTTTTTTTTCTTCTTCTTTTTCTTTTTCTTCTTCTTCTTCTTTTCCTCCTCCTCACACTCGGTCACACACATAACAAAAGTACGTCAGAAATGTATCTCCGTCTCCTTTCTCCTCCCCTTCCCTCTCCTCCTCTTCCTCCTCCTTTTCCTCCTCTCTTCCTCCTCCTCCTCCTTCTCCTCCTCCTTCAGATCAAAGGTAAGGAAGAGAAAAGGTGATGCTCGGCCAGGCAGCTAGGGTTATCAGCTGTCTCCTCCTCCTGACCACCGTAGTACAAACATCATTTTCTGTCCTTTTTAATAGTTCCTCCCCTTCCTCTGTTGCCTCCTCCTCCACACACACATTCCCTTCATTTCATCCCTTGCTTCTGTTTTGCTCTTCTATCACTTCCTTCCGCTTTTTTTTTTTTTTTGAAAGACCAAAATTTCGCATTCCCAACAGCAAGAACAAGAAGTAAAAGAGCACAACACCGCCGGCAAGACAACCTAAATTATCTTTCTTTAGCCACACAATACCGCCGGGACAACAGGTCTTCGTTAGTAGCAACACAGAAACACAAATGAGACAACACCGCAGGAAGGAGAACAACATAAATTATCTTCCTTAGCAACACAAGACAGTCAGAACAACAGGTCCTTCTTAATAGTAACAAAGAAGCACAGTTGCAACACAACACAGCAGGGAGGAAAAACAACACCAGATCTTCCGTAACAGCAACACAGAGGCATCACAACACCACCGTTGGAAGGAGGATGGAACACAAGGAGGACGTAGCTATGAGAGATGGAGTCGGGCATAAATTATCACCAGCAGCGCCTTCTCGGAAACTTCTGCCTAACTCTACCTAACCCAGCGTTGTCGGCCCTGCACACCACACACACACACACACACACACACACACACACACACACACACACACACACAGACACACACACACACACACACACACACACACACACACACACACACACACACACACACACACATTATGCTCAAGAGGTGCCTGCATGAGTGCCTATGTGCCTTGAGGGGTGGAAGAGGGGGATCGTCAGTGCCATTCTCGCCCATGTGTTCAATTGCAGAATTCTGTGTGCTCTCTTTTTCTTTTCTCGAATCTCGTTCACACTTTCATATTACTTCTATTACCGCGTTTTATTGTGCGTGTCTGCTTCATATGCCGCAGTTTACGAGGACGTTCCCCCGCTCCTTCCTTTATGAGTTGCTATCAGCGCGGGGCGGCAAGATAGGGAACGGTGTGCTAAAGCTCCAAACACACTGCCGAATTTTGGCCACGGACTTGACACCGAATCAGTTCGTGAAAAAATTCGGCGACCGGCTCGCCGACATGACCAAGATTCTTACAGTTCGTGACCATTCGGCGACATGTCGGCGACATGTCGGCGAATTCTCAAGACAATTCGGGGACAGTTCGGAGACATGTCGCCGACTTTTCGGTGTCCTTGTCGCCGAGCTCAAAATCTGAAATTTTTACGTTTTTTTTGTCGCGGAATAACTGGCGACAAGTCTCCGAATGGTCTTCGCATGTCCCCAAAGTGTCGGCGACTTGTCGGGGACAAATCTCCGACGGTGCCAAGATTTCTGACAGCTGATCATCTGATGTCCATGTGGCATATAAAAGCTCGGGAATCCGCGCCTACCTCATGGACTACTACAACACCCGGGGAGCAGTGACCTGGCAGGACAGAATTGTGGGCGAGTAAATACCATGTGTGGTAATTTGTGTGGTAACATGTATGATAGTATGTGTAATAAAATGTATAAATGTGACTTGTTTTTGTTTTGCTCTCCTACAAATATTTTAGAATGAATGAATGTTTACGTAATATTAGTAAACAAACCATTAACTGAAAAAAGATATAAATCTAAATAACTGAAAATGAAACAAAGGTTAAATAATGACAGAATAATGATATTAAGAAATAAATAAAGTAATAAATAATAAATTAATTATGAAATAAATGAAAATGTTAGTTCCATACCTAATTTTTATATTCAGATTCTTCTTGTTTTATATATATATATATATATATATATATATATATATATATATATATATATATATATATATATATATATATATATATATATATATATATATATATATATATATATATATATATATATATATATATATATATATATATATATATATATATATATATATATACATATATATATATATATATATATATATATATATATATATATATATATATATATATATATATATATTTATTTATTTATTTATTTATATTTTTATTTATTTATTTATTTATTTATTGAGAGAGAGAGAGAGAGAGAGAGAATACGTAAATAGATAGACAGATAGATAGATAGATAGATAGATAGATAGACCCCCGTGTACACCTCCCACCGCGACCCGTTTGCCGTGTCGTGATTAACTCGCCGAATATTCGGGGACATGTCCCCGAATAGTCTTGGCCATTCGGCGACATGTCGGAGACATGTCCCCGAATCGTCGGCGACATATCGGCGACAAATTTGCCAATAAAATTTAAATTTCAACGGTAAAAATTCGGCGACAATATTCGAACATCGCGAATCGAACGCCAAATTGTCTGCGACATGTCGGCGACATTTCGGCGACGATTCGGCGTCCATTTTGCATTCGTGCACATTCGGCGAATGGCCGCGAATTTTTCATGCAACATGAAACTTTCGTGGCGGTCGTGACCAACTGTCAAAAGTCGCGTGGTGGACGCAGACATGTCCCCGAACGGCCAAGAACAGGCAAGAAAGATGCCGAGCCTGTTCGCGACACAGGATAACTTGCATATTCGCGCACATTCGTGAGACAAAATTCGGCAGTGTATTTGGGGCTTAACCCGTGCGCCGCTTTATCGCCAGGGTTTTACAGCGCCGCGGCCGCCGTTACCCAGCGCGGGACTAGCGCGGGAGAAGTGTGTTCTAGTGCCTTGGTTGAGCACGAGATGAGCGGCGACATGAAGGGAGGACTGGACTGACCGACTGAACACGGCCGACGCTCAGGGCATTGGCTAACCTGGGACTCACGGGATAAAAGTGTGTTCTGGTGCCTTGGTTGAGCACGAGATGAAAGGCGACATGAAGGGAGGTACTGAACTGACCGACTGAACGCGGCGGACGCTCAGGGCATTAACTAACCTGGGACTCACGGGGTAAAAGTGTGTTTTGTTGCCTTGGTTGAGCGCGAGATGAAAGGCGACATGCAGGAAGGTACTGAACTGACCGACTGAACGCGGCGGACGCTCAGGGCATCAGCTAACCGAGCACGAGATGAGCGGTGACATGCAGGGAGGTACCGTGCTGACCGGCAGAACACGCCGCCGCTTACGGCATTAGCTAACCTGGGACTCACGGGGTAAAAGTGTGTTCTAGCGCCTTGGCCGAGCACGTGAAGCCCGCCTGAGACTCGCAAATAAGAAATCCCAGGTATTCCCGCGGTTTTGGTTAATGATATTAGGTACTGGTGGCTCTTTTCCAAATAGGTTTGGTGTGTATTTTGAGGTAGGAAGTGCTGTCAAGAAAATATGTGAATATGGATAATATTGAGGCTTTCTACAACACTGTATGATGAGGAAACGTATGATTTTGAAGGGAAGGCACAATAAGAGATGGAAAGTCTTACTCTGGTACGTTTTTTTCTTTATCTGGTTCGTATTCACGTAATAACATCAAAATCGGTGTGTACTGTCTGTATTTCTTCCTTTAGTATACCTTGGCCGAGCAAGAGATGAGAGGTTCGGTATTAGGTCCACTTTTGTTTATTATTTATATCAATGGCATAGATACAGGAATTAGTAGTGATGTCAGTAAGTTTGCAGATGATACCAAGATCGGTAGAGTAATTGAGTCGGATCAGGACACTAGTATTCTCCAGGGTGAACTAAACAGATTGTATGACTGAGCGGATAAATGGCAGATGGAGTTCAATGTAGGTAAGTGTAGTATTCTGTGTGTAGGTAGGAACAACCCCTCTCACAACTATTGCTTAAATAACACTCTCATAAGCAGCTCTGGGTGCGAGAGTGATTTAGGGGTCTTAGTGAACTCTGATCTCCGTCCAAGGGCAGAATGCATTCAAGCTAGAAATCGAGTAAATAGGGTGCTGGGATTTATTTCAAGGAGCGTAAGCAACAGAAGCGCCGAAGTCTTCCTCAAACTATATTTAACACTATTTAGACCTCATCTTGACTATGCGGTTCAGTTTTGGTCACCTTACTATAGAATGGTTATCAAAATGTTAGAATCGGTGCTGAGGAGGATTACTAAGATGATTCAGGGGTTGAGAAACTTGCCATACGAGGAAAGACTCAAACAGTTAAACTTGCATTCTCTAGAAAGGCAAAGGGTGCGTGGAGACATGATCGAGGTTTATAAATGGATGAAGGGCTTTAATAAGGGAGATATTCATAAGGCTTTGTTGGGAGGAGAACCGGGTGGGACACGAAGTAATGGGTTTAAACTGGATAAATTCAGATTCAACAGGGACATAGGCAAAAATTGGTTTACTAACAGGGTGGTGGATGAGTGGAATAGCCTTAGCAGTCATGTGGTGAGTGCCAATACAATTGTCACATTCAAAAATAGATTAGATAAATTCATGAACAGCGATATTAGGTGGGGTTAGATACACGGGAGCTACACGGGAGCTTAAGTCAGAGGAGCTGCCTTGTACGGGCCTACCGGCCTCTTGCAGACTCCTACGTTCTTATGTTCTAATGTTCTTATGTTCATATGAACTAACCATGCACGCATCCGTATTGCGGTAGGAATGACACAAAAAGACCAGAACGTTTATTTAGTACCTTGGCCGAGCACGTGATGAGAGGCGGCAGGCTGGGAGGTACTGAGCTAACCATGCACGCCTCCTTACTGCGGCAGGAATGACACAAAAACACCAAAACGTTCATTTAGTACCTTGGCCGAACACGTGATGAGAGGCGATAGGCAGGCGGATAGGTACTTGACTGATCGACTGACGACACGTGTTTCATCACCGCCGCAGGGAGAAGATTAAGAAGGCCAGAACGTATATTTACCTGCCCGCGGAAGCATCCACCCTTTACATAAAAGCTTGCTCCCGACCCTCTTTCTAGGTGCGTCTTAACACGAAGGGTCTCGGTACCTTATTAGGAGTACATAAACGCGACTATTGTGCCATTCCCACCACCATCACCACCACCACGCACGACCACCAACTGTGGATGTGTTACGGGAGGGGTCCCACAAGATTCGGTATTAGGTCCACTTTTGTTTTGTATTTATATCAATGACTTAGATACAGGAATCAGTAATGATGTCAGTAAGTTTGCAGATGATACCAAGATCGGTAGAGTAACTGAGTCGGATCAGAACACTAGTATTCTCCAGCTGTTGATGCTACTACTTCTACTATTACTACTACTACTACTACTACTTCTACTACTATTACTACTACTACTTTTTTTTTTACACACAAAAAAAACGGGCCTCCATCTATTAGAGTTGCGTTGTAAGCGGTATTTTCTCTCATATCCTTTCACAAGGCAATTCATTGGCCCCACCCCGCCAATGACTGTGGCCGACAACCATTTTTATTTAATATTACAAACCATACTAAACATATTATTTTTAAGCTAACAGAGCTTGTGGTTGATACGACTATCAACCACCGTCGCCTCAAAGTCCAGGTCGGCAATGCGGGTGGTTTTGGGTGCAGGTGACCTGGTTCCTCGCAGGCAGACCAAGGCTGACCTCAGGAGGGAGAAGGACAGCCTGCATCTCATCCAGGCGACCACACTGCTTCTTGGCTGCTGTTTCTTATCCACCAGTGTCTCGGCGAGTCTTGCGTAGAAGCTCTGCGCCCTTGGTCCCATCCCTCCTGCCGTCGTGAATACTACCGGGGTGAAGGAACCCTGGTCCACATTCTGTATTCTTTCTTCAAATGCTCTGTTCTTCTCTTGTTCGTTTCTTCTGTGGGCTGCATCAAGGGTCAGGTCTCTGTGGCAATGGGCTATGGGATCAAAGATCCCATGCCCTTTGTCCACGAGTCCAAAACCCTCTGGCGCTAACATCCACTCGTGCTTCGTTCGAAACATTAGCGGTGCGTCTGGCGAGGTGTTCGCCCTGCAGAGGGAGCAGCATGGGTTCCACAGTCACGTCGTGGCAGACTTCTTTCAGCATCTGAGCTGTTACGTCTCTTACTTCATCATGTCTCATGCAGACGAAACCTACTCTCTTGCATGTCATGGCATGATTTTGGTAGAAGGGTGAGCCACAGTTACACATGTTTGGGAGCCCATTCACGGGCCAGCCATACCTGAGGGCAATGGCATCAGTGATTTTTTTTTTGTTTAAGTTGAAGCCTTTTGCCCTGATAGGAAGTGTAGTTAGCCAGTTTGAAGCGGCCATTTCCTGTGCAATATCTGTCCTCCTCCTTGTGTATTCTGGGAGTTCTCTCATTAGGTCACTCAGAGTGTCTCTCTGTTTTTCTTCTCTGTTTATGGAGATTTCATTCCTTAGTGACCTAATATCTTAAGGGCTGTCTTCTCCCCTTTCATTTTCATTTCATTTCATTTCATACTACTACTACTACTACTATTACTACTACTACAACTACTACTACGACTACTACCACCACTACTACATGTTCTACTGGATATACAACAACAGCCATATTTTTCTTTTCCTTTGTTCCCAAACACAATCACTGCCAATAGCGTTTCCACACCAGCCACCACCACCACCACCACCACCACCACAACCACCACCACCACCACCACCACAACCACCACCACCACAACCACCACCACAACCACCACCACCACCACCACCACCACCACCACCACCACCACAACCACCACCACCACAACCACCACCACCACCACCACCACCACCACCACCACCACCACAACCACCACCACAACCACCACCACCACCACCACCACCACCACCACCACCACCACCACAACCACCACCACCACAACCACCACCACAACCACCACCACCACAACCACCACCACCACCACCACCACCACAACCACCACCACCACCACAACCACCACCACCACAACCACCACCACCACCACCACCACCACAACCACAACCACCACCACCACCACCACAACCACCAACACCACCACCACCACCACCACCACCACCACCACAACCACCACCACCACAACCACCACCACAACCACCACCACCACCACAACCACCACCACCACAACCACCACCACAACCACCACCACAACTACCACCACCACAACCACGACCACAACCACCACCACAACCACCACCACAACTACCACCACCACAACTACCACCACAACCACAATCACCACCACCACCACCACCACAACCAACACCACCACCACCACAACCACCACAACCACAACCACCACAACCACCACCACCACCACCACAACCACCACAACCACCACCACCACCACCACCACAACCACAACCACAACCACCACCACCACAACAACCACCACCACCACCACAACCACCACCACCACAAACACCACAAACACCACAACCACCACCACCACCACCAAAACCACCACCACAACAACCACCACCACCACAACCACCACCACCACCACCACCATCACAACCACCACCACCACCACCACCATCACAACCACCATCACCACCACCACCACCACCACCACAACCACCACCACCACCACCACCACCACCACCACCACCACAACAACCACCACAACCACCACAACCACCACCACCACCACCACCACCACCACCACCACAACCACAACCACCACCACCACCACCACCATCACAACCATCACCACCACCACCACCATCACAACCACCACCACCACAACCACCATCACCTCCACCACCACAACCACCACCACCACCACCACAGCCACCACCACCACCACCACCAACACAACCACCACCATCCCAACCACCATCACCTCCACCACCACAACCACCACCATCACAACCACCACCACCACCACCATCACAACCACCATCACCACCACCACCACAACCACCACCACCACAACCACCACCACCACCACAACCACCACCACCACCACAACCACCACAACCACCACAATCACCACCACCACCACCACCACAACCACCACAACCACAACCACCACAACCACCACCACCACCAACACCACCACAACCACCACCACCACAACCACCACCACAACCACCACCACCACCACCACCACCACCACCACAACCACAACCACAACCACCACAACCACAACCACCACCACCACCACCACCACCACCACCACCACAACCACCACCACCACCACCACCACAACCACCACCACCACCACCACCACCATCACAACCACCATCACCTCCACCACCACAACCACCACCACCACAACCACCACCACCACCACCACCACCACAACCACCATCACCACCAACACCACAACCACCACCACAACCACAACCACCACCACCACCACCAACACAACCACCACCACCACCACCATAACAACCACCACCACCACCACCACCACCACCACAACCACCACCACCACCACCACCACAACCACCACAACCACAACCACCACCACAACCACCACAACCACCACCACCACAACCACCACCACAACCACCACAACCACCACAACCACCACCACAACCACCACCACCACAACCACCACCACCACAACCACCACCACCACCACCACCACAACCACCACCACCACCACCACAACCACCACCACCACCACAACCACCACCACCACCACAACCACAACCACCACCACCACCACCACCACCACCACCACCACCACCACCACCACAACCACCACCACCACCACCACAACCACCACCACCACAACCACCACCACCACAACCACAACCACCACCACCACCACCACAACCACCACAACCACCACCACCACCACCACCACAACCACCACCACCACAACCACCACCACCACCACAACCACCACCACCACCACAACCACCACCACCATCACAACCACCACCACCACCACAACCACCACCACCACCACCACAACCACAACCACCACAACCACCACCACCACCACAACCACCACCACCACCACAACCACCACAACCACCACCACCACCACCACAACCACCACCACAACCACCACCACCACCACAACCACCACAACCACCACCACCACCACCACAACCACCACAACCACCACCACCACCACAACCACCACCACCACCACCACCACCACCACAACCACCACCACCACCACCACAACCACCACCACCACCACCACCACCACAACCACCACCACCACAACCACCACCACCACAACCACCACCACCACCACCACAACCACCACCACCACAACCACCACCACAACCACCACCACCACAACCACCACCACCACCACAACCACCACCACCACCACCACCACCACCACAACCACCACCACCACCACCACAACCACCACCACCACCACAACCACCACCACCACAACCACCACCACCACCACAACCACCACCACCACCACCACCACCACCACAACCACCACCACCACCACAACCACCACCACCACCACAACCACCACCACCACCACAACCACCACCACCACAACCACCACCACAACCACCACCACCACCACCACAACCACCACCACCACCACAACCACCACAACCACCACCACCACCACCACCACCACCACCACAACCACCACCACCACAACCACCACCACCACCACCACCACCACCACAACCACCACCACCACCACCACCACAACCACCACCACCACCACCACCACCACCACAACCACCACCACCACCACCACCACCACAACCACCACCACCACAACCACCACCACCACCACCACCACCACCACCACCACCACCACCACCACAACCACCACCACCACAACCACCATTCCCATTATCAACATTTCCTGACGCTAAACTAAAATCTCTCTCTCTCTCTCTCTCTCTCTCTCTCTCTCTCTCTCTCTCTCTCTCTCTCTCTCTCTCTCTCTCTCTCTCTCTCTCTCTCTCTCTCTCTCTCTCTCTTTTCCTAGCTTTAACACTCGAAGCTTATGAAATAAGATCGATGAATATCAGTGCCTAATTAAAACAGAAGACTTTGATGTAATTGCCGTAACTGAAACATTTATTGACACCACTAATAATGACTTAATTCCTGAATATAATATAGATAACTTTATATTTTTCAATAAAAACCGAGTTAATCGTAGAGGGGAAAGAGTAGCTCTTTACATCAAAAGTAGCTTACAGCCCGTTGGTAAAACACCAGAGGACAGTAATGTAGAACACGTGAGTGTGAGCACAAATACCGATCAATTAAAAATCAACATATCTGTCACTTATAGGCCTCCAGGCCAATCACGCGAGGATGATGAAATAATGTTTAGCGTTTTGCAAAGAACTCTCCGAAGCAGTGATGCATTGATTTTGTGCGATTTTAATCTACTGCATATAGACTGGCAGACACTCACGGGATCCGAGGGGGAATCGCACAAGATGTTAGACTTCCTTGAAAATAACTGCCTAAGCCAAATGGTTAGTGAACCAACGCGAGATAATAATATTCTTGATCTTGTATTAGTAACCCAAGAGAACTTAGTTGACAATGTTAGCGTTGGCGAACACCTCGTATCATGCGATCATAGACTGGTGCGTCTCGACGTAAGAGCTCAAACAAGGATTGCAGAGAATAAAGTATTGTTTCCCAATTTTAAAAGAGCGGATTTTGAAAGAATAAGACAGTCATTAACGAACTTTCAATTAGTATCCAACATCGACGTCGAAGAATCTTGGCAAGACTTTAAAGCTCGATTACTAACTGAACAAAATAAATCAGTGCAATTTTGTGAAATGCGGCGAAAAATTAAAAATCCTCCATGGTTTAATAATGGAATCAAACTTGCTCTCCAAAAGAGGAACTTGTTATATAGGCAAAAGAAAACCGATAACTCTACCGAAAATAGTACACGGTACTACGAAGCAAGACGACAAGTCAAAAGTTTAATCAAACAGGCGAAACGGAGCTACGAAGTAAACATTGCGGTAAACTGCAAGTCAGATCCTAAAAGTTTTTTTAGGATATATAAACAACGAAAAAGAGATTTGAAGTGGGATTGGCCCATTAACAGATAATTCGGGCAATATCGTGACAGACAGCCAACGCATAGCGAACACGTTAAATTCTTATTTCGCCTCGGTTTTTAATAGTAATTCTACCGATACTGCTGCTGTTCCTAACACTATTAAAAATCCGAGTCATTCCCTCCCTGACTTTGAAATCGGTACAGATGAGGTCCTCAAAGCGCTGCAGTCACTTACAACTAACAAAAGTCCAGAACGTGATAAAATATGTCCAAAATTACTTAAAGAAATATCAAGAGAGATACTCAGACCTTTAACAATGCTGTTTAATATGTCTTTGCACCATGGTATCGTTCCTAGTGATTGGAAAATGGCTAACGTAACACCCATTTAAAAAAAAAGGCGACCGAAAATTACCTGATATATACAGGCTTAACTTCAATTATTGTTAAATTATTTGAGACAGTTATTCGAGATAAGGTAGTTAACTACCTAAAGTGTACTTCGCTAATCCTGGACTCGCAACATGGTTTCCGTAACAACATATCTTGTTTGTCGAATCTATCAACGCTCTATATCGAGTTTCTTGCAGTCTATTGTTATAGTAGTTGTAGTTATATCAATATATTATTATTATTATATGTCACCATGGATTAGGAATGCAAGTGGAAAACCCCCCACTTCAGATAGGTCACGCCACCATTGTAGGAATGTCATCTGTCAGTGTTTATCGGACGAGCGTCTCGGTATGTGTAACAAGCATTTCGTCAAACTTAGGGGTCACCTTGACGTACGTGACCAGTTGTAATTTCATTATTTTCCAAGTCTCTAATTTTCACTCCTTCCTGAGAGCCCAACTGATACAGACCTACTGTCTCGGCTCTCTCCAACTCCCCTGTATTTAGGTTAAGAATATATTCACCTACAGCAGCGAGTGTTTCCCTTCACGCCTTGTTCGCCCACCAAGACCCTGTCTGAGCTACACGCAACCAAGCCTTCCACCGTTACACTATGATGTTTCTAAATCACTTGAAAATATTTATTTAGACTTCCAGAAGGCGTTTGATAAAGTCCCACACTACAAGTTGTTTCATAAAATCAAGGAAATAGGTATCGAGGGTAAGCTTCACGAATGGATCAAGCACTGGCTAAGCAATAGAAAGCAAAGAGTTGTAGCAAATGGAGTGACCAATGAGTGGATGCCAGTCACTAGTGTTGTCCCCCAAGGCTCTGCCCTGGGACTCGTTCTTTTCGTCATTTACATCAACGACATTGACCTTGGTCTCAAAAATTTCATAAGTAAATTTGCGGACGACACGAAAATCGGCAATGCGGTACTTACGGAATGTGACAGGCGGAGCCTACAAGAAGATTTGCGTAAAATATCAGATCGGTCAGTAAAATGGGAAATGCCTTTTAATATAAACAAGTGCCAGATTACGTAGGTTGAATCTAGAAATATAAAGAAGGACTATGAACTGTGCGGCGTTAAAGTTGAAGGCGTTCACTCGGTCAAAGATCTTGGCGTCACAGTCGCGTCTAACATCAAGTGTTCCCAGCAGTGCATCGAGTCCGTTAAAAATGCAAACAGGATGATAGGTTTGATTAAGAGATATTTTTCATTCAAGAATAAAGATGTTATACTACCTTTGTATAATAGTTTCGTCAGACCTCATTTGGAGTATGCCGTGAAGTTTTGGTCTCCCCACCATGCGAAAGACGTTGCTAAATTAGGTGTTCAGCGTAGAGCAACCAAGATGATTCCCTCCTTACGAAACAGACCCTAGGAGGAAAGGCTCTCACATATAAACCTGTTTTCTCTTGAAAAACGCCGCCTCAGAGGAAAGCTGATCGAGTGCTTACAAATACTTAACGGTTTTACCAACGTGGATCCAACCAAGCTGTTTGTGATGGATGATTCGACGCGAACGAGAAATAATGGCGCTAAACTCAAATGTAGACAAGTTCATTCAGATTGCACAAAATTATTCTTCACTAATGCTGTCGTTCCAGATTGGAACAGATTACCACCATCAGTGGTGCAGTGTAACTCGATTGCATCGTTTAAGAATAATCTTGACCGCTATCTCCTCCATCTAAATGTTCACTAGGTCAGTTTGAACACCATGGTGGCCACATAACAACTGTCACTTAGGTTTAGGACAGACCACCTTGTTTGGGCCTTAGGGTCTGTGTGGTCTGGTTATCAATGTAAATATATGTAAATCTCTCTCTCTCTCTCTCTCTCTCTCTCTCTCTCTCTCTCTCTCTCTCTCTCTCTCTCTCTCTCTCTCTCTCTCTCTCTCTCTCTCTCTCTCTCTCACGATTCAACTGTTTTAACCAATTACACCCGGACAGAGAGAGAGATCAAAGTCAAGGTTTAATTTCAATCTTATAATGGTTATTCTTCATCGAATGAACATATATATATATATATATATATATATATATATATATATATATATATATATATATATATATATATATATATATATATATATATATATATATATATATATATATATATATATATATATATATATATATATATATATATATATATATATATATATATATATATATATATATATATATATATATATATATATATATATATATATATATATATATATATATATATATATATATATATATATATATATATATATATATATATATATATATATATATATATATATATATATATATATATATACATATATATATATATATATATATATTTATATATATATATATATAAAGCTGCCTGCCCTAATGTCCCTCCCACTTTTGAAGGCCAAATGACGCCCCTGATTGTAACAACGCATCTTGTAACACCCATGACTGGGTGCCGGTGCAAATCTCCTCATTTAACACCGAGAAATTAATCTAGGCTCTAGGGAACTCGGAAAAATCCAAGTTAGAGAGTGCTGGCTGTGGAGATTGAACCAGTGACCTTCGACATACAAAGCCATGTCTGTCAGTCGAGCCAATAAAGGTAAAGGTAAAGTTGGGGCATACACTATAGCAGCGCGTGGCCTCGGTGCTCATCTCCGTAACATTGGGCCTTGAGCCTGTGGTGAGAGGGAGTCCATTACCCCGGGACACAGGGCCAGTGTGACATCCGGGTTACCACAGTTTCCCCAGGTAGTCATTTATCGACCAGCCCGAGAGGGAGGATGATCAGCTGGGTGAGCTGCACGCCGACTGCCCAGGCCGGGATTCGAACCCGGGTAGAACCCGATAGAGGCCAGGCATGCTGACCACTAGACCACGGAGGCGTATTGGAGCCCAATCTCAAGTGAACCCACTCACAATGGCACACAATTTTTTTTCCGGTAAATTTTGTGCTTTGAATGAATTTGCTAATCACTTCTGTCGAAAAACAGCACAAATTATTTTTCACCCCTTCCACCCTAACCTCCTCAGTAATTAAAAAAAAGTGACAAAATCATAGCCTTGAGGCAGTAATATTCAGCCCCAGCATCAAAAAATTATACTGCTGCCCTATGAAAGGCATCTCTTAACTCTGATGAAGTAGGTGGTGACTGGTGGAGCAGCTTCATTGTCATCCCTTGCAGTGGCAGGTGTCATTGGGCCAGCAGATGATGAAGCAGTGGCTGGTGTCATAGGGCCAGCAGATATTGAAGCAGTGGCTGTTGCCGGAGCAGCTAATGATATCTTTTCCACAAGTAATGAACAATGTGCTGGGATGGTCTCTAGCAATACTGATAAAGTGTGTATCTACAAAGAATATGAAATTAAGGGTAATTAATAAATTGTTTTAATAAGAATATAAAAGTTTTTGCCAAAAACATACAGGCCAGTCAATATTTCACTGCTGCTTGACTGTTGCTGCTGTCCTATCCCTAGCACATCATGTCAATGCTGAATGGCTCTGGTACCCCTTCAAATACATGAGACGAGCAGCCTATGATGTCATACACCAGTTTATCTACCACAGTTAATGTCAGTTATATAAGCAGGCGCCTGCGTATCTGTGGTGCCACACGTGTGGGGCACTCAGCTACTGGGGGAAATGTCATTGTTATGAAGGGGCAGGGGTAAACCAGTGTATGCTGTGAGGCCTTGGTGTGGAACTTCCCTGTCTGAACTGTGCAGCTAGTCCCCCATACAGTGAGGGCCTTTTTACTCCCTCAGGGGCTGTGCAGCTGAGAGAGTGGTGTACATGAGTTTGAGTGTGTGAGTAAGTGTGTGCCTGTCTTGGCTAAAACCCTTCACTTATTAACTTTAAGCTGAAATAAAGGCATTGTGGCCAGTATAGCTGCATTCTGTGAGCACATAAACAACTAACTAATATAAGTTTTACATTTAAAGACATATCAACTAAAAAAAACTACCAGTCTGCCGCTGCTCATTCTTGCACTTGGCATTGCAAGGCTTTGATTTTTGTTGTACGTTGTACCAACGCCTCTCACAGTCATCCTGCGTACGGGGTCCACTCCCAGGGAAGGCACTGTCAGGGTATAAATGTGAAGCAAGTTTCTTAATCGTTTCACTATGGCATGCTTTTTATTTCCCATAACTTCTCCAATAACATTTAATACATGCTGTGATGGAAAGCTAAATCAGTACCAATATTTTATTTACATGCATCATAAGACATTAACTTTTTAGTTGTTATGAGCATGGCCATAAATACTACTTTTCATTATCTACTTTTCTACCATTTACCATTCTCATCGAATCTACCTATTCCGATATAGTCTTAACATAAAATATTTGTAAAAGTGTTGAGAGCCTGGCATGCCCAACCCACCCACCCCCCAAAAAAAATCTAAATAAGGAATAAATAAAATAACAGGTAAATATGACATGACTCTCTTATACTAACCCCCTTTCCACCCTAACAAACTTGGGGACCTACCATACTAAGTTAGGACGTGTTTGGTAGGACATGTTTAGCAGGAGTTGGTTTAGTTATGTTAGATTGTTGAGGGAGTGGGGGTTGCAGCAGAAATGGTCATGATGATGCTATTCACATGGAGCAGTAGGAAAAAGTATGTCCTGTTTGGAAACTCTGTGGTTGTGTTTGTATACAAAAATACCCATTTGATGAGGTTAGGTTAGTTTGCAAGTTACTTGAATCATGGATATGTGAATATGTAACAAAAAAAATAAAAGCGTTAACCTTAATTTCATTATCTTGAGTACATTCCAATCTAACATTATATCACCATAATCTGTTTGGCCAATGCTATAAATATACTATTTTAATCTTACTTTACCGTTCTCACGAAACCTACCTATTCCCATATAGTCTTGACATAAAGTATTTGTAAAAGTGTTCATAGTCTGGCATGCCTAGCATCCCCCCCAATAAAAATAAATAATAAACAAATAAAAATAAATAAAGAATAAAAAAAGGGCAAATATGCCTTGACTATCTATACCAACCCCCTCCTCCCCCCCAACAAACTTGGCATGTTAAGTTAGGATGTGTTCGGTAGGACGGGGCAGATTTGGCACTTGGGGACCTACCATGTTAGGTTAGGATGTGTCAGGTAGGACAGGTTTAGCAGGAGTTGGTTTAGTTATGTTAGATTGTTGAGGGAGTGGGGGTTGCAGCAGAAATGGTCATGATGATGCTATTCACGTGAAGCAGTAGGAAAAAGTATGTTCTGTTTGGAAACTCTGTGGTTGTGTTTGTATACAAAAATACCCATTTGACGAGGTTAGGTTAGTTTGCAAGTTACTTGAATCATGAATATGTGAATATGTAACAAAAAAATAAAAGCATTAACCTTAATTTCATTATCTTGAGTACATTCCAATCTAACATTATATCACCATAATCTGTTTGACCAATGCTATAAATATACTATTTTAATCTTACTTTACCATTCTCACAAAACCTACCTATTCCCATATAGTCTTGACATAAAGTACTTGTAAAAGTGTCCATAGTCTGGCATGCCTAGCATCCCCCCCCAATAAAAAAATAATAGTAAACAAATAAAAATTAATAAAGAATAAAAACAGGGCAAATATGCCTTAACTATCTATACCAACCCCCTCTTCCCCCCCAACAAACTTGGCATGTTAAGTTAGGATGTGCTCGGTAGGACGGGGCAGGTTTGGCATGGTTAGGTTTAGTTATGTTAGGTTGTTGAGGGAGAGGGGGTTGTGGCAGAAATGGTCATAATGAAACTATTCAGATACAGAATAAAAAGGTATGCTCTGTTTGGAAGGTCAGTGGTTGTGTTATTATGCAAAAAATACCCAATTGATTAGGTTAGGTTAGTTTGTAAGCTAATTGAACCATGAATATGTGATTACTAACCTTGTTACAGCTTCTGCCACTTCAGTCCACGTTCTCTTCTTATCCTCAGGGGTGATACTCTTTCCATAACACCCTCTGATTAATTATACGTCTTTTTTCTTGAATTTGATGTAAGAAGACCATTTCATCTGGCGACCAATTAAACTTACTCCTTTTCTGCGTTGGTTCTCCGGCCCGTAGATGTGCTCATTGGGGCAGATGACGTGGTTATGGTGCGGTAATTTCAGCAGAGCAAGTCGTGACGCAGGCGGGGAGATACGGGTATTGACGAGTGACGGAGTAAAAGCAGCCTTAGAGGCTGCTTCTATCTGCCACAAAACTCAGTATTTTCTTGTGTTTGCCATTTATTATGTTTCTGTTGTACATTTATACATCTTTTCTTTATTATTCTTTTGAGATATATACTTAATTCATGTCGGATGTTTACGTTTAGCACGGAGGCGTCCTTAACAACGAGCCCGCCATAAAGAAGAAGAAGAAGAAGATAATAGTAGCCAGGATTTGCTAATACCTACACTCAAAGTTGACGAGGATAGCTTTTACTCTTAATAATTTGAAACTATTAACTTTGATAGTAACTTTAAGAGTAAAAGTTAATAGCTCTCGAGGATACGGGCCCAGGGCTGTGGTGGAGGGCACTAGGGGTTTTCTTTTTCACAACCTTGTTGATAAGGTGCCACATGGAGGCAACAGTCGTTTGATGGTTGATGCTGTCAGTGAGTTTGTGCCACGAGTCTGTCTGCACACAACGCTGCAGGGCAACCAAGTCATCCCTTGACAGCTGATACTGGTGTAGAGTATCGGGCATGAGAGAGAGAGAGAGAGAGAGAGAGAGAGAGAGAGAGAGAGAGAGAGAGAGAGAGAGAGAGAGAGAGAGAGAGAGAGAGAGAGAGAGAGAGAGAGAGAGAGAGAGAGAGAGAGAGAGAGAGAGAGAGAGAGAGAGAGAGAGAGAGAGAGAGAGAGAGAGAGAGAGAGAGAGTAGTGGTGGAGGCCATCATCCGCCACCTCGAGAAAAACGCCCTCATCACTGACCAGCAGTTTGGGTTCAGATCTGGCCGCTCCACTTCAGGCCTCCTACTGCTCGTCTCCAGAGATTAGCAGGACTCACTAGACACCGGCCTGGACACCATTGTCGTCGTTCTCGACATCGCGGGTGCTTTTGACCGGGATTGGTGATTCTGAAAATTCTTCTGCCATGGCCTTCATTGAGATGATGGACAGCTTCAACCTGATGAATAAAGAGAACGAGATTACTTCTTTAGGGGGTCATGTGCTAGACTTGGTTTTCAGCGATATAGACGGTGATCTAGTGCAAGGGGTGTGTGTTGATGAAATATGTTGTATATCCCCGGTGCATAAATTGGCAACCTTTGAAATTTCATACGTGAGGGAAGCAGTGCAGAAAAAAAAAATTACGTTCAGATTGCGAAAAGATTTTCAACCAGAAATACTGATTAACTTTGTAATACAGGAAATTACTATTAAATGTCGTGAAATCTGTGAACATGGCTCGGTGTTACGCGGAAATTGTGCTACCTGTCTGGTTAAGCTATATAATGGTTTAGCTAAAGATGAGTATAACAGCCTCTGTCCTCTGATTGAAAAGGAGATAGTGTTGAGAAATGATGCACCTTGGTTTGATGCGGAAATACTGTGGGCAAAAAGAGAGAAGAAAAAAGAAAGACTGTGGTTTATGCAAAAAACAGATGATGCAAGAAGAGCATACTAGGAGGCAAGAAACAAAGAAAATCGGCTTGTGATAAAACGGGAAAGAGAATACTATCGGAATAAGGTTGTGGAGGCAGGGCCTAACATCAATAAATTATATAAGGTGCTTGACAGTTTGACTGGAAACAGAAAGGTTAACAAACTTCCGGATGGTTTCTCGGATGAAGTGCTGGCAAATAAGTTTTTAGACTTTTTTGACAAGAAAATTGAGAGAGTTATCATGAACTTTAGAGGCGACCGCGGTTACCATGGATCCGCTGTGGAAACTCCAGTCCCTGAAATAAAGCTAAGCTTTCAACAAGTGGATGTGGCTGTGGTGAAAACTATCATACACAGGTGAAACTGACGTACTGTGATAACGATCCCTTGCCGATAAGTGACATCATTAAGAGTGTGACTGTGATGGTTAACACTAGTATCGAAAACAAGACTTTCCCTGAGAGTGAGAAAGCGGCGATCGTGAAACCTATCGTTAAAGGTAAACTGGACTCACAGTGTTTAGTTCCTTTAGACCAGTATCCAACTTGACGTTTCTATCTAAGATACTTGAAAATGTGATCCTAAATCAGCTAATGGAGCATTTGCTAGTGGTGCAGGCCTTACCGAATAAATAAACAGTCTACAAGAGGCTTTACTCAACTGAAACTATTCTCTGTTCGGTGGTAAACAATTTGCTTGTACTCATGGATGAAGGGAGGTGTGGTGTTCTGATTTTGTTAGACTTGAGTGCTGCGTTTGACACGGTGGAGCACAGTCTATTGCCTCAGGATTGTAAGAATATTGGAATTGAGGGTGGCGCGCTGGATTATTTGAGGAGTTACCTTGAGAACAGAACTTACTGTGTGCATATAGATAAATCGTTCTCTACTCATAAACATTTGCAAAGAGTAGTCCCCCAGGGAACTGGTTCCAATTTTATTCTGTGTTTATACTATCGGTCTTTCACATTTGCTAAGAAGGCATGAAGTTGACTTTAAACTGTATGCTGATGATACACAGTTCTATTTGTCGCTGAGTGACGTGGAAAACACTGAAGATAAGCTGAGCAGAATTATGGATGATGTTGGGAAATGGATGAATTCTAAGCAGCTGCAACTGAATGAGGATAAAACTGAATGCTTGATTGTGGGGAAGAACAAGGATCTCAGGAGGCTAGATGTTTCCACTCTTCGGATAAAAGATGACACTATGACTGTAAAAAAGTCAGTCAAAGATTTAGCTGTGATACTTGACTGCACTCTATCATTCAAAGAACAGATCAATCAGGTGGTGAGAACGGCAGGATACCATCTGAGAAATATTGCATTTGTCAAGAAATATCTGGATGATAAGACTATGAAGATGCTTATATATAATCATGTAGCTAGTAAGCTGGATTATTGTAACTCCCTTTAGTATGGCCTTCCTAAATATCTGCTGAAGAAACTACAACTTGCTATGAATAGAGCTGCAAGGCTAATAAGGGGTCTGCCCCCCCCGTGAGATAATAACACCTGCACTTATAGACTTGCATTGGCTGCCCATTAAGGCAAGGCTAATAAAGGGTCTGCCCCCCCGTGAGATAATAACACCTGCACTTATAGACTTGCATTGGCTACCCATTAAGGCACGAATAGTCTACAAAATATGTGTCTTGATTTATCAAGCAACGCGACTTGGTAAACCTAAATATTTGAGAAATATACTTCAGGATTTTTATTTGGACACCACCATGTCAGTGAGACACAGTACATTACGGTATAGACTCTATGAGCCCAGGGTCAACCTGGAACTTGGTTTTAGAGCATTTGAGAAGAGTGCCCCGCGGCTCTATAATGAGTTACCCGGGGATGATAAGAACAGTGACAGTCTGGCAATCTTCTAGAAAGCCCTGGAGACTCACTTATTCACTAAATCCTACGACTTAACAAATATGAGGATTGAGGACAACTTTAGGTGCTAATATTACTGTTATAAAGTTAGCGGCCCTGTGGAGCGCTGCTACGGCGGCGGACCGGGGCCTGAAACCTCATCAAAGGTAATGGTAACTCCGCTGCCCAGCCTCCTGTGCGAGAGCTTCGTGGCAGACTGGGTGTACGAGGATCAGGCACCCGGGGTTGATGTGCGACAGTTTGGCAACATGCGGGCCTCCTCCACCACTCATTGCCTCACCAGCTTCTTAGACTTCATTCAAAAGAACCTAGACCAACGAAAAACATCTGCCGTCTGCACCATTGACTTCCGTAAAGCATTCGACCTAGTGGACCACACAATAATACTTTCCGAGGCAGCATCCACTAGCATCAGGGAATGCCTCATCTCCTGGCTAGCCGACTTCTTCTCCAGTCGCCGCCAGGCCGTACGTGTGCAGGGAAAAGTGTCCAGCTTCCTGCCCCTCACGTGTGGGGTGCAGCAGGATGGGCCCCTTGTGCTTCCTCTTCCTCATCAACGACGCTCTCTTGGACACCGAGCATCGTTGAAAGTACGTTGATGACTCAACCATTGCCACGGCCATAAACAACAACAACCCAAGCTACACCCACATCCAGCAAACTCTTGACTACCTCCTCACCGGAACTACCAACAACAACGTCACCATCAACCACCAGAAATCAGTTACCATGTTGTTCGATTTCTCCCCCACCCCAACCCCAGCGCCCACCCTCACAGTAGGCAACTCCACCCTCAACCTGGTCAGCTCCACCAAACTCCTTGGCGTTACACTTGACGACAAGCTGACCTGGGACCCACATGCCAACATCGTGGTGAGCTCTGCCTCATACAGGCTTCACATGCTCCGGCGGCTGAAATCACCAGGTGTTCTCGCCCCTGAACTGGCAACCACTTTCAAGATGTTTATCCAGCCCAAATTAACGTATGCTTCCCCTGCCTGGTCTCCCTGCCTCACCGCCACCGAGCTCGGCCGCTTAGAGAGGGTTCAGAAAAGGGCCGTCAAGATCATCCTTGGCACCTCCTACACCACCTATGACGCCCCCCTCGTTACTCTGCACCTCACCACCCTCGCTACCTAGCACACCACCAGCCCTGAGAAGTTTGACCTAATTAAACTGCTCAACTCCCAGCTTGCTCTCCCAGCAAAGGAGGAAGGACAGATACCGGGCCATTTACGCATGGAAAATCCTGGAGGGTACTGTCCCTGACCCCACACCGGGAATGCTGACAGCCCACATCTCCGGAAGAGCTGGACGAATGTGTTCATGATACGCCCTGCCGACAAGAGCGCCGGGGAAAATTAGAACGCAGCTGGTGGCCAGCCTAGCCCACGACGGTCCAAAAATCTTCAACGCACTACCAAAAGAGGTACGGGAAATCACAGGCTGCTCAGTGGACAGGTTCAAAGCTGCACTGGACAGGTTCCTTAAGGCAGTGCCCGATGAACCACCAGTGCCAGGCTATACAGCAGTCTGCAGAGCAGCCTCATATTCCATACCGGACCAAGTGCGGCTGAAGAAGCAAGACGCCAGCAACTTCCAAAACAGCTGTGGACCACCACGACTGTGAGGCACAAGACCTCTAGACACAAAAAGTAAACTAAGTAAGTAAACAACCCCCGCCACCGCGACTTGCTGCCCCCCGACGCACCGCCGCCTCGACGAGCCCCACGCAACCCCAACAGGCTACTCTCCATACCAGACCCTATGACATGCCGTTTTTCGCAAATATCTTTCAAACAAAGAATCGGATCAGAATGGGACTTTGGCACAGATTGTTTCACACACTCCGCTAATTTTTGACGCTATTGTGCAATGCCAGATGCGATTAATTATGGCGTTTACTCTTGACTGTGATGGCAAAACCTGCGTGAGCCACTTACACATTCGAACAAGTGAGGCGTGACGTATTTGTGACGTGTATCCACCACCTACCTTCACCCCTGGCTTCCCCTACTCCCATCCCTCCCTTTCCCTCCCTCCTACCCTCTCTCTCCCACAAACACTTATGCTGTACACGAGATTTGAATCCATGCACACGTATGACTTGAATTAATGGCAGATAAATATAAATTTTATCCCGTCTGCACCAGCATCAACAGTGATGACGAGGATGACCTGTTTGTCGATGGTGATGAATGTTGAAGTAACATTGCCTATGTGGTCAGTTATTTACATTATTAATCCACCCATCATATACTCGCTATCTATTTTGTTTTTCTATGACTTTTTAACATATCTACATGAACACATCGTAAGGCAGTCTTTTCCTAGCATCAGAATAAATTATTAATATATTTCTCCAATCTCGTTTCACGTTTTTATTCTTCAATGAATTCCCGCTACAATTCCACCGTTATTCCTTTCCGTCTCTTACGCGATTTCCTATAAATGATCAAGCGTCAGCTCAGGGGTGGATCCAGAAAATCAATTTTGGGGGGGCCCGCTGGTAAAATTTAATAAGTTAGCGACAGCCTCAAAACAGTGAAGACCAATGGATAGTGATGGCGGTTCTTTGCTTAAAATCCGCACCTCCCGAGCAATCGACGCATATTTGACATATGCTTTTTTCTTGTATCTATATATGTAGTGCAATCAATATTTAAGCTGGCAAGCAATAACAAGAAACAATTTAAATTGTACATCCGACCAGTAAAAATGCAGATCTGAACAGGTAGAAATCGTCAAGAAAACTATACGTTTATTTCGATATGTAAGCAGCAAGGGTGATCATAATACAGGGCATATATGAATAACAAACCTAACCTTTACAAAAAAATAGCTAATATGTAAAATTAGACAGTAGACAGCAGAAGGAACCTTGCGTCCTTCAATGCCTCAAAAACTCAATTTCTCCACCTACCAACACGACACAATCTTCCAAACACCTATCCCCTATTCTTCGACAAGACTCAGATGGCACCTTCTTCAACACTAAATATGCTCGGTCTATCCTTAACTCAAAATCTCAACTGGAAACTTCATATCTCCTCTCTCGCTAAATCAGCTTCCTCGAGGTTGGCGTTCTGTATCGTCTCCGCCAGTTCTCCCCCGCACAGTTGCTATCCATATATAGGGGCCTTGTCCTCCCTCGTATGGAGTATGCATCTCACGTGTGGGGGGGGCTCCACTCACACAGCTCTTCTGGACAGAGTGGAGTCTCATCAGCTCTCCTCCTCCTACTGATAGTCTTCTACCTCTTAAATTCCGTCGCGATGTTGCCTCTCTTTCTATCTTCTATCGCTATTTTCACGCTGACTGCTCTTCTGAACTTGCTAACTGCATGCCTCCCCCCCTCCCGCGGTCCCGCTGCACACGACTTTCTACTCATGCTCATCCCTATACTGTCCAAACCCCTTATGCAAGAGTTAACCAGCATCTTCACTCTTTCATCCCTCACGCTGGTAAACTCTGGAACAATCTTCTTTCATCTGTATTTCCTCCTGCCTACGACTTGAGCTCCTTCAAGAGGAGGGTATCAGGACACCTCTCCTCCCGAAATCTACCTCTCTTTCGGCCACCTCTTTTGATTGTTTTTTTTAGGAGCTGCGAGTAGCGGGCTTTTTTTTTATTATTGTTTCCTTTTTTGTGCCTTGATCTGTTTCCTTTGTTGTAAAAAAAAAAAGCTGAAGATAAAAAGGAATTCTTATAGGGCTTTTTTTACGTACATGGGATTGAGGTAACACATTTGTAAAGATTGACTGATCTAAAGAAATATATTTACAAATTCCCAAGTATTCAACAAGTGCCTCACTAATCAAAGAGTAGTCGTCGTTTTTTTTTGCCGAATTTGCTTATGACTCTCTCGACTGAAATGGGGATATCATAGTGGACACAGAGGAGGGCAAGTCCGTTCAGGCACTCTTGGCCGACGGTACTCCTCAGACAGGTTTTCTGCCTTTTCAATGCTGAGAAAGACCTCTCGGCTTCTGCGTTGGAGACTGGAAGCGTCAACAGACTTTTCAAGAGAATGGCGATATTGGGGAACATGCTGGTGTGTGCCTGGGCTTTTTTGACAGTTTGGAAGATCGGAACAGATAATGCCCAGCGCTCCGGTTCCACCTTCACGAGTGTCAAGGATTCGATGTCGAGCTCGTAGAGCTTCACTGCTTGAAGCACAGCCGCAACATCCGTTTCGGGGCCTTTTAGGAGTTGCTTGAGCTAAAGTGCGACAGGCACTGTGGCATCGCCGAACCGACTCTTCAACTCAGCCAAGACGTGGTCCACGAACGGAATGTACACCGCCCAGCGGTAGTACTCCTCAGCATTCTCGCACGGAACATTTGACCGCTGGGTCTGTCGTCCACAGAGTCGTGGCACAGGGATGGTGTCCTGCGATGACCCCACCTCGACCAAAAGCTCTTCCACTTTCATGATCACGTCGTGGAAATGATTCTCAGCATCTGCTCTGAACTTGGCAAAAATGGTATCGATGCGACGCATAGGCTGACACCAGGTCGCCGTCTTTTTTCTGAAGAGTTCGGCTTGGCTCGAGAGTATGCGCCAATATACACTCCACTACAACCAGTCCAACGAGAAAGTGGGGAACACGTATGGCGATGAGAACGAGCCCAGTGGTGGTGTCAAGTTCTTCCTCGAGAAAAACAGCGATGACAGGCAGAAATTCAACGAAACAGACCCAGCACTGCGTCATGCCTCTCAATGCACCTGGTGGGGCACAGGAGAACAAGCTGTTCGTGCTTGGCCGAGGTAAGCTTGACAACCTTGATCTGTGCAGCGGAGAGAGCGCATATTCGAAGAATGAACGAAGTTGTACACCTCGGTCATTGTTTGAAGAGCGATCTTCACTTCCTTGACGTCACACGCCTTCGTCAGTACTAGATTCTGCCGGTGGTTAAAGCAGTGGATTGGCTTGGCCAGGGTGTACTTCTTCATGAGTACTTCGTCACACCCTTTGAATTGTTCCATCATGGCACTTGCTCCATCGAAACCAAGTCCCCTGCACTTGGTCATGTCCAATCCGAGGTCTTCAACGGTGCGCAAAAAGGAGCCAGTCTAAACCTTAACCGGTGAGGTAATGGGCGTGCACGAAGGCAAGAAAGTCTTCCCTTATTTCCTCTTCGAAGTGCCGAATGATGATAGTGGCTTGCACTAAAATTCACTTTCTGCTTGCATGTGAGGAATGAGTTCACAAATACTTTTTCCTAGGTCTTTGAATGTTGCTCTATAATATTCAATATACGATTCCGGAACTTAAATACTGAAAATAAATAAAGAAAATCCTGAGTTCTCCAGAAATGCAACAGAAAGGTACCAGTTTTCGTCTTGACCTCTGAAAGTGGCCATTTTAGCAGATGGGGGGGGGGGCGTCCGATACCCCGGGCCCCTTCCCCCCGTGGGTACGGCGTACTACGGCCCAGTACGAGTATATAGATTGTTAGATGAGTGCGGGGCTCATAAGAGCGCGGGGCCCTTGTCCCCCTTTTTTTTCAAAAAGTCTCATCCAGGAAACTATCGACCAATTAGCCTGACATCGATTGTGTGTAAGTTAATGGAGACTATCATTCGCGACAATATGGTGAAATTCTTCGAAGAAAATAATATAATAAATAGTTCGCAACATGGCTTCCGTAGTAAACGTTCGTGTTTAACTAGCTTATTTGATTTTTTTCATTATATTTTTGAGGTGTTCGATGAAAGCAGATCAGTAGATATCATATATCTGGATTTTCAAAAGGCATTTGATAAGGTCCCCCACCAACGATTGCTCAGCAAACTATTGGCGCACGGTATCTCGGGTAACATTCACAATTGGCTTGTAGACTCTCTGAGCGGAAACAGAGAGTAGTTCTAAACGGTGTTACATCTTACTGGTTCGATGTCAGAAGCGGCGTACCTCAAGGATCAGTGCTTGGCTCCATGCTCTTCTTAATTTATGTTAATGATATCGATGATGGGCTTACTTGCAAAGTGTCAAAATTTGCTGATGACACAAAAATTGCTAGTAAAGTAACTGCGACACTCGACGAAGAAGCTTTACAATCAGATTTAGATCGACTTGCACGTTGGGCCAATCAATAGCAAATGAAATTTAACGTTGACAAATGTAAAGTGTTGCACATCGGAAAAAAAAAAAAAAAATCGCGTTCGGTACGTAATGAATGGTCAACAACTCTCTGCAGTAAGTAAAGCAAGTGATCTTGGAATCACTATACCAAGCGATTTAAAGCCCGGTCAGCATTGTTCAGAGGTAGTTAAAATTGCAAACAAATTGGTTGGCTTCATCGGACGAGTCTTTAATAATACATCGGAAAAAGTAATATTAAAACTGTATAATTCGTAAGTTCGACCCCGTCTGTGTACAGTTTTGGTCTCCCTATTACAGAAAATACATAAAAAAGTTGGAATGGGCTCAACGAGGAGTAACAAAGATGATTGCAAGGTTGAAAAATTTATCAAATGAACAAAGGCTTAAAGAAGTAAATTTATTCAGCCTATCAAAATGAAGAATGTGAGGCGATCTAATAGAAGTGTTTAAAATGTTTAAAGGATTCAGTGATATTAATGCGGAAGATTACTTTACAATTGATCGATCAAATAGAACAAGAAGAAATCACAATTTGAAGATAAGTAGGTAGGCGGTGGCCGAACTGGTAGCGTACTGGGCCCACATTCACCGCGTGATGGACGACGCGGGTTCGAATCACCACGCTACCACTCGGATTTTTCAGTCACCGCCGAGTGGCTTAAAACTACCCACATGCTGTCCTGAAGACCACCCATGAACCCGGACTCTAGAGGAAGCCGTCCAAGCGAATCAAGAACGAGTTCCGGGGGGCAGCATGAGCCAATGCAAGATGGCGCCACTATAAACACTCGCCTGCGCCAGAACGGGCTGGGCCGATCATCAGGCCCCACCTGGAAGAAGCCTTGGGCCGACCATCAGGCCCCACCAGGAAGATGCCTACCGGCGCAACAGGCAACGACGTAAAAAAAAAAAAAATAAATAAAAAAAAAAATATAAAAAAAATCTCGTCGCACGAAGCTAAACACTTCTTCTTCAATCGAGTTGTTAATGTTTGGAAATCTCTACCCTGTGATGTCGTTGATAGTACAACAGTTACGGCCTTCAATAATAGATTACACAAGTATTTTGAATCCAACCAGCAACTAAGACATTACTCATTGCCGTAATAACGTTAAGTTCTTTCGAATACTGGTGTCCTTGTCCGCTTTTATCGCCCGGTTAGTGGTACCAGTAATGGTAATTCTATCCTCTTTCCTACATAATTTCCATGCAGTTTTTCCATGCTGCATGGTTCTTTTTCCTTTCCTGCCAGCTTTGGCTGGGGGGATGGGGGGTGGAGAGGAGCCTTCGCCTTTGCTGTCCTTCATCTTCCACCTTTGACTAGATAGGTAGTGTACCTTGTCACAAACAGCCTCGTAAGGACCATCAGGTATGCTGTTGTTTGTTCTTTTTTTGTGTTCCCATTGTGTTCTTTTGTGCTCGTTGTGCCCTGGCCCTGCAGGAGAGTGAAAAATTACATCAGACACCGAAAAAAATTTAATCTTGCCTGAGCATCCCGTCCACCTCCGCATAGTAAGGCCCAAGGAACCTATAGAGGAGGATTTTTTTTAAAGTTTGGAGGACAGCGTCCAGAGCTATCTAGCGGCGGCCGGCTTCGCTCCCCAGCTCTCTAGCATTTTAGGGGTCTTAAATATATTTTATGTTTTCTCAATTCATGGGTATTTCAAATATTTTAATTATCCTAATATTTTTTGGGGGGGCCCAGTCCATCTGGCTCCCCACCCCGTATCCGCGCCTGCATATGCCTACAGCCGACGACACACTCCGTATTATAGTTGCAGCACATTATAAGCGAGTCAGTTCTGTACCGACTATCCGCATACAATCGAGATTATCTCGGGGGGGACGGAGATTTTTTGGGGGGCCCGGGCCCCCGGGCCCCCACCCTGTATCCGCCCCTGCGTCAGCTACGGGCTTCATCCCTTCATACGCTCAACGTAACCTGTGGGAAGGAGGGTCATATACTCCTATAACTTTCAATGGTTGTATAATTGTCAAACAAACCTCACACAGCACTTAAGCACCATTCAGTTACGCTGGAACAGGAATCAGGGTCGTGTGCATCACACGACCTTGAACACCCTACCATACACCCTACCATACCTAGCATATACTTTCGAGTTATCCACCATTGCAGACAAGAGAGAGAGAGAGAGGGGGGGGGGGGCATTTGGGGTGAAAGAGGGGAGGAGGAGGAGGAAGGGAAAGGGAGGGATGGGAGTAGGGGAGGCCAGTGGTGGAGGTAGGTGGTGGATACACGTCACAAATACGTCACGCCTCACTTGTTCGAATGTGTAAGTGGCTCACGCAGGTTTTGCTATCACAGTCAAGAGTAAACGCCATAATTAACCGCATCTGGCATTGCACAATAGCGTCAAAAACTAGCAGAGTGTGTGAAACAATCTGTGCCAAAGTCCCATGCTGATCCGAGTCTTTGTTTGAAAGATATCTGCGAAAAACGGCATGTCATAGGGTCTGATATGGATAGTAGTTCCCATGAGAGCCGCACCGACCGTTATAAGCACAGCACCGTCCCCACTCTAGTCAAGCTTTTTAACCACCATTGATGTTTTACTAGTAATTTGCTTCACTAGTCACTTTTATCATTTTCCTTTTAACTATGACTTCCCCCAGTTTTATCATTGGGTATGTTTTCCATTGTATTTTATATTTTCTCTTTTATAATATTGCACAAAGCCTTTACATTGCCAAGGACATTGGTGCTCTTTTACAGTTCTATTACTATTTCTATTTTTTGATCTTCGATTCTGATATGTATTTTCAGCCGTTGGCTGCATGTGACACTGAATAAACCGTTACACACACACACACACACACACACACACACACACACACACACACACACACACACACACACACACACACACACACACACACACACACACACACACACACACACACACACACACACACACACACACACACACACACACACACACACAAACACACACACACTTGCCCTGGGAGTTTAAAAAGACGACTGACTGGCGAGCCGTGTGAGGAAGAGGAAGAGGAGGAGGAGGAGGAGGAGGAGGAATACATAGGAAGAACAGACACCAGAAGACCTATCAGTCTATGACGAGGGTGTCTGTTTACTACCGCTACTACTAGTAATCTACGTGTGGTACGACAGGACAGAATAGATGAAGGCTCCTCCCCACCCACCTCTCTCTCTCTCGGCAGGAAATAGTTAGAAGAGAACACCATGTACCTTTAAGGAAGAAAGGGACATGGAAATTTTACAGTAAAGAGAGAAATAAGAGGAAATTACTACCCTTAACTTACACTACTGGTAACCTAAGCTGTTGGGGAAAATTACTTAATTACATAAGAACATAAGAACACAGAAACACAAGGAGAATGGAAGAGGACGTGTGGCCTACACAGGGCAGCCTCAGGATCCCCCCTAATACTCACGATGGGTGAGGTGTAGTTTCAGGGGCACAGGTGGAGGATTGATCCTCGTTTTACCGGCGGTACTAGGCACAGCACCAGTAACCTGTCACCTTACTGCACTCACACCTCACTCCACCTGTCATGCGGACTTTAACTGTTGCTTTACTCTATTGTTAACTTACGCTACTTGCAATCTAGGTTGCGGGCGAGAATAATATGAATTTAGTTTGACGTCTTGCTGCAATCTGTCTGAAAACATACGAAGAAGGGTCAGTATAATCTTATTTCCGTGAAGTACTTATCCAATGAAGACTTGAAGCTATTGATACTCTGTGCGCTAACAACTGACGGTGGGAGCCTATTCCAGTGATCGACGACTCTATTATTGAAAAAACTTTTGCGCACCAATGTGTTACATCAGTTTCCCTTTAACTTCATACCGTTGCTGCGTGTTATTGTGTTGGTGTCTCTCTGAAATAGACTATCTGGGTTAATATTGTCGAATCCATTAAGGATTTTGAACACTTCAATTAAGTCCCCTCTTATCCTTCGCTTTTTTAGGGAAAACATATCTAAACGCTTTAAACGCTCGTCATATGGCAAGTTTCGGAGCGCTGGAATTTGTTTGGTTGCTCGTCGCTGTATCCTTTCTAGCAAAACTTGATCTTTGATGTAGTTCGGTGACCAGAACTGAACGGCGTATTCTAGGTTTGGTCTTACAAATGCTAAATATAATATCTTCATAAGTTCGGGTGATTTATAATCAAAGTTTCTTCAGATTAGTCCTAACATCATATTGGCTTTTTTACTCGCTGCAGAACATTGATCACTCATTTTAAGAGTGTTACTGATAATGACACCAAGATCCTTTTCTTGTTTTACTTCGCTGAGCTCATGTCCTTGAATCTGATATTTAAAGTTAGGATTTTTTTCACCTAAGGCATTACTTTACATTTATCTACGTTAAAACTCATTTGCCATTTTTCGCTCCAGTCGGCAAATCTTATTAAGTATGATTGAATCTTTTCGCAACTTTCACTGTTCATTACCGTACCTCCTAATTTGGTGTCGTCGGCGAATTTGGCTACTTTTGATAGAATATCAGTCTCTAGGTCGTTCACGTAAGTTATGAATAGTGTTGGCCCCAGGACCGAACCTTGGGGCACGCCACTGGTGACGGGCTGCCAATCCGATGCTTCAACATTAAGAACTACACGCTGTTCTCTGTCGGCGAGCCAGTCATGAATCCACGCACATAGATGGTCGTTAATACCGTGGGAACGCAGTTTAGAAATAAGTCTAACGTGGGGAACTTTATCAAACGCTTTCTGAAAATCTAGGTAAATTACGTCATATGGGCTTCGGGCGTCCCAACATGTATAAACATCGTTGAAAAAAGTTAGTAGGTTGGTTAGGCAAGACCGATTACTACGAAATCCGTGCTGAATATCAGTTATCAATTAATTTGTTACAAGGAAAGTGATCATTTTATCCCTGATCATTTTTTCGAATAGTTTAATTAGGACAGACGTAAGGCTGATAGGACGATAATTACTGGCTTGTTTTTTATCTCCTTTTTTTAAAGATCGGGGAAATATTGGCCTTTTTCCACTCGAGAGGCACACTGGCCTGTGCTAATGACATGTTGAATATTAATGTTATTGGTAATTCTAGCTGTTGACTACATTCTCTCAACACGCGAGGAGATAAATTGTCGGGGCCCGGAGATTTATTTGGATCTATTTTCTGCAGGTACGCACGCACTTCGCTGATATCAATGTCGGTCAATGCAAGCTTATGTTCTTCAGGGCCTTGAAAAAATTTCTTCGGGGCTGGAATCGATGTCATGTTCTCTTTCAGGAAGAGAAGGGAAGTAGAATTTAATTACTCATTACGCATTTCAGTCACCTGCGCGCGCGCGCGCGTGTGTGTGTGTGTGTGTGTGTGTGTGTGTGTGTGTGTGTGTGTGTGTGTAAAAACCCTCGATAACTATTTATATATATATATATATATCTCTCCAAATATCTATATATATAAATATATATATATATATATATATATATATATATCTATATATCTATATATATATATATATATATATATATATATATATATATATATATATATATATATATATATATATATATATATATATATATATAGTGGTGGCAGTGATAGGGTAGTTTCAACGGTCTAGGCCCTAGGCCGTAAATAGTAATTAGTAAATAGTAAATAGTAAATAGTATATATATATATATATATATATATATATATATATATATATATATATATATATATATATATATATATCTATATATCTATATATATATATATATATATATATATATATATATATATATATATATATATATATATATATATATATATATATATATATATATATATCCATTAAAAGTTATAACACCCCATCCCCCCCCAGACACACACACACACACACACACACACACTATGGTCAGCAGCTTAGATTACTTTATTCCGCTGTAAACGCATCCACCTGTTGTCTAGACACCAGCAAAAATACCACCACCACCACCACCACCAGTGCCGGCGCTCCCTGTGGGCTCACCACGCTCAGTGCCTGGAGCCTCTGATCAATGGGGGCCTCAAGATGTGTAAAGGATAAAATCGGGCATGTGGAGATGCTGCTGTTATTATTATCCCCAGAAAAGAGCTCTACAAGTAATGATATCAAACAAATTCATAAGGAGATTAATTAAGGGATTATACAGTGCAGGTTATTTACTTTACATTGCTATAACTCGTGGGGTGAATACATAGAAGAAAATGTTAACAAAGAGGCGGGGGAGGGGGGGGGCGAAAATAGATCCAGCTTAGGGAATCAGAAGCTAGAACCGGCACTGACCACCACCACCACCACCACAACAACAACAACAACAACAACAGCGTCAACAGCATGGTCTGATCACAGCAAGAACAGGAACAGTCCACTACAGTGACAACAAAATAAAAAACAGGCAAATCTTAACGACATGCACCAACACAAACAGAAAAGAACGATTAGAAATACATCACGATCAAGACAAACCTCCGCACAGACACACACACACACACACACACACACACACACACACACACACACACACACACACACACACACACACACACACACACACACACACACACACACACAATTCCAATGTGGAAACAACAACAAAACAAGAGAGAGAGAGAGAGAGAGAGAGAGAGAGAGAGAGAGAGAGAGAGAGAGAGAGAGAGAGAGAGAGAGAGAGAGAGAGAGAGAGAGAGAGAGATTTTTTTTTAGTTTTTTTTTACTGCTTCTGCCGTAACTGACCACACTGAAGACTCGTTGTGCTTTACGCCTTCCTTCCCTCACATATAGGTGAACGGAGGGAAAGAAGGTGGGGAAGGAAGGGAGGAGGAAGGGAGGGAAGCAAGAAGGGACTGGTCGATGTATAAATGGAGTTAATGGAGAAACGTGAGGGAGGAATTGAATGACTGAAGAAATGAGTAGAGGAAACGAGGAAATGAAGGAGAAAAGGGAGAGGAAGTTATATACTGAAAACGAGGCTGTTGGAAAGGGAAAGGCGCTAAAGATGTGAAAAGGAATATATGAATGAATGAAGAGAAAGGAGGAAGGGAGACGGAGGAAAAGGAAAGGAAGTAGAAAAAGTTGAGGAGTTTGATATTCACGGCTATTTGGAAGGGGAAATGAATGAATGGAGGCAAGAAATAAGGAAGAGGCAAGGAAAGGAAAGGAGGTGTAAAAGATGAGTATGTTGACGGTAAAGGAGTAATGGAGGTAAGGAGACATGTAGGACGAAAAAGAATGGAAGAAACGACAAGGAGGAAGTCAGACACAGAGGAAGGGAAGTGGCCAGGAAAGGGAAGGAGGGAATAAAGAGGACTGAGGAAGGGAATGATGGATGGAATGACCATAACTGATGGAAGGAAAAAACGGAAGGAAATGGGATGAAGAAAATATGTAAGGAAACGAGAAAAAAAAGGAAAGATGAAGAAAAGCATAAAACTGCAGAGGAAGAAAGGAAATGAGGCTAAAATAGAGAAGGAAAGTAACGAAAGATTAAGCAAGGAAAAAAGAAGAAAAATGATAATAAAAGGAAGAAAAATGAAGGAAAGAAGAAAGGAAAAAGGCAGCGATAAATAAATAGATGAATCCATGGATGAAGGAAAAAAAGAAAGAGGAAAGAGGAAAAGGAGCGAGATGGCAAATATAAATGAGAGCAGAAGAAGAAAGGAATGAATGAACGAATGAACGAGTTAACGGAGGAAGGGAGAGAGGGAGGGAGGGAGGGAGGAAAAATCTGGAGAGAAGAATAAAGGGATAGCTGAAAGGCGAAAGGAACAGTGACAAAAAGTAACAGAGGACATGGAAGGAATGGAGAATGAAAATTGGAACGAGAGAAGAAGTGTGAGGAGGAAGAGGAGGGAGGCAGGAAGGGGAGGGAGGGAGGGAGGGAATGACGTGTGGGAAGCGGGGTAACCAACATGACCACTTAACCCGTACAGTGTTTTGGTATTTTGTAATTTCCTCCTCATCCCAGCGTCGGATGAAAAATCGATGTTTTTTTTTGCATAAAACACCTTAAAACCATGAAAAATGAAGAAACAAAGCGTCTTGTGTGTATTGAATTCAATTGAATTCATTGATTAAGCTCAAACTTTATAAAGATGTATGGAGCTCCTCCAAATTTTTTTTTTTTTTTTTTTTTTTTTACAGCAAAGGAGACAGCTCAAGGGCACAAAAAAGTAAACATTAATAAAAATAAAAGCCCGCTACTCGCTGCTCCTAAAAAGAATCCAAAGAGGTGGCCGAAAGATAAGTCAGTTTCGGGAGGAGAGGTGTCCTGATACCCTCCTCTTGAAAGAGTTCAAGTCGTAGGCAGGAGGAAATACAGATGAAGGAAGATTGTTCCAGAGTTTACCAGCGTGAGGGATGAAAGAGTGAAGATGCTGGTTAACTCTTGCATAAGGGGTTTGGACAGTATAGGGATGAGCATGAGTAGAAAGTCGAGTGCAGCGGGGCCGCGGGAGGGGGGGAGGCATGCAGTTAGCAAGTTCAGAAGAGCAGTCAGCGTGGAAATATCGATAGAAGATAGAAAGAGAGGCAACATTGCGGCGGAATTTAAGAGGTAGAAGACTATCAGTATGAGGAGGAGAGCTGATGAGACGAAGAGCCTTTGCCTCCACTCTGTCCAGAAGAGCTGTGTGAGTGGAGCGTCCCCACACATGAGATGCATACTCCATACGAGGGCGGACAAGGCCCCTGTATATGGACAGCAACTGTGCAGGGGAGAAGAACTGGCGGAGACGGTACAGAACGCCCAGCCTCGAGGAAGCTGATTTAGTAAGAGATGAGATATGAAGTTTCCAGTTGAGATTTTGAGTTAAGGATAGACCGAGGATGTTTAGTGTTGAGGAAGGTGATAGCTGGGTGTTGTCAAAGAATAGGGGATAGTTGTTTGGAAGATTGTGTCGAGTGGATAGGTGGAGAAACTGTGTTTTTGAGGCGTTGAAGGACACCAGGTTCTTCTTGCCCCAATCGGAAATAATAGTAAGGTCTGAGGCTAAGCGTTCTGCAGCCTCCAGCCTTGAGTCGTTAAGTTCCTGAAGGGTGGGTCTTCTATTAAAAGAAGTTGAATAATGCAGAGTGGAATCATCGGCGTAGGAATGGATAGGACAGTTCGTTTTGGAAAGAAGGTCATCAATGAACAACAGAAAAAGAGTGGGAGATAGGACAGAACCCTGTGGGACACCACTGTTAATAGATTTAGGGGAAGAACAGTGACCGTCTACCACGGCAGAAATAGAACGGTCAGAAAGGAAACTGGAGATAAAGGTACAGAGAGAAGGATAGAAACCGTAGGAGGGTAGTTTAGAAAGCAAAGATTTGTGCCAGACCCTATCAAAAGCTTTTGATATGTCCAGCGCAATAGCAAAAGTTTCACCGAAACGGCTAAGAGAGGATGACCAAGAGTCAGTTAAGAAGGCTAGGAGATCACCAGTAGAACGCCCCTTGCGGAACCCATACTGGCGATCAGATAGAAGGTCAGAAGTGGAAAGGTGCTTTTGAATCTTACGGTTAAGGATTGATTCAAAAGCTTTAGATAGACAAGAAAGTAAAGCAATAGGACGGTAGTTTGAGGGATTGGAGCGGTCACCCTTCTTAGCTACAGGCTGTGTGAAGGCATACTTCCAGGAAGAAGGAAAGGTAGATGTTGACAGGCAGAGGCGAAAGAGTTTGACCAGGCAGGGTGACAGCACGGAGGCACAGTTTTTAAGGACAATAGGAGGCACTCCATCAGGTCCATAAGCCTTCTGAGGATTGAGGCCAGAGAGGGCATAGAAAACATCATTTTGAAGAATCTTTATAACAGGCATAAAGGAGTCAGAGGGGGGATGAGTAGGAGGAATATGCCCAGAATCGTCCAGAGTGGAGTTTTTAGAAAAAGTTTGAGAGAAGAGTTCAGCCTTAGAGATAGATGAGACGGTAGTGTTGCCGTCAGGACTGAGGAGTGGAGGGAAAGATGAAGAAGTGAAGTTGGAGGAGATGTTTTTGGCTAGATGCCAGAAGTCACGGGAAGAGTTAGAGAAAGCAAGGTTTTGACATTTTCTATTAATGAAAGAATTTTTGGTTAGTCGGAGAATAGATTTGGCACGATTTCGGGCAGAAATGTAAAGTTCATAATTAGCATTAGTTTGAAGGCTCTGGTATCTTTTGTGAGCTACCTCTCTATCATTGACAGCACGAGAACAAGCGTGATTAAACCAAGGCTGTTTAGCGTGAGGCGTAGCGAACGAACGAGGACTGTATGCATCCATTCCAGAGACAATCACCTCTGTGATGCGCTGAGCACACAGAGGGGTCTCTATCCTGGAAGCAATAATCATTCCACGGGAAATCGGAAAAGTACATCCTCAGGTCGTCCCACCGAGCTGAAGCAAAATGCCAGAAGCATCGCCTCTTCGGTGGGTCCAGAGGATGTACAGGAGCGATAGGACAGGATGCAGAAATAAGATTGTGATCGGAGGAGCCCAACGGAAAGAACAGTTTGACAGAATAAGCAGAAGGGTTTGAGGTAAGGAAGAGGTCTAGAATGTTGGGCCGATCTCCAAGACGGTCAGGAATACGTGTAGGGTGCTGGACCAACTGCTCTAGGTCGTTGAGGATAGCAAAGTTGTAGGCTTGTTCACCAGGATTGTCAGTGAAAGAGGATGAAAGCCAAAGCTGGTGGTGAACATTGAAATCTCCTAGGATGGAGATTTCAGCGAAGGGAGAGTGGGTCAAGATGTGCTCCACTTTAGAATTCAAATAGTCAAAGAATTTTACATAGTTGGTAGAGTTAGGTGAGAGATAAACAGCACAGATGTATTTAGTAATAGAATGACAGTGAAGTCTTAACCAGATGGTGGAAAATTCAGAAGAGTCAAGGTCGTGGGCACGAGAGCAAGTGATGTCGTTGCGCACGTAGGCGCAACATCCAGCTTTGGATTGAAATTTAGGATAGAGATAGTAGGAGGGAACAGAGTAGAGATTGCTGTCAGTAGCCTCAGAAACCTGTGTTTCGGTAAGGAAGAGAAGGTGAGGTTTAGAGGAGGAGAGATGATGTTCCACAGAATGGAATTAAAAAAAAGATAACAATATGTCCATGCAACAAGTAAATATCTGGTTATAAAACTAACCAAAACAAACACAACAATAATTCAATACATTAACTAGCGTAAAAAAAAAGAGGTACTAAGAAATATAAATAATTGAAGGAGAATAATGAGTGCCTACACCTGACAAACAGAGCTAAGTTTTTCATGATGGTAACATTGGTGGTTTGCATCAGTGATATATATTTGATATGTGATGGCCTGTGTGTATAATAGCTTGGTATGTACATATCACGCAACCTTACAATTTCACTATCAGTGCACTCAAAAAGAACATGAAGTTTATCTCCCACAACACCAGAATCACACTTATTACAAAGCCGATTTTCTCTATTTACACCTTGATGCCTGCCAGCATTAACAGTTGCATTAACTGTTGTTACAAGTTCTTAATCTCGTCACCATTATTGGGTTGCTCTTCTGTAAGCTTGAAATGTATCTCTCCATGCCATAATCCACCTTAAACATTTTGTAGTTACTGCACAGAGATGTTGTTACTATGTTGTTGTGCCAAGTTGCAATCCACTGGTCTTTCAATCTCAATTCCACAGCTTTTTTAACCCATGTTGTATTGGGAACATCTTGAGACAGCCATAACCATGACATACCACACTCATCACAAATGTTTTTAATAACCATGGAGAAGTATATACCCCTAACCTATCCAAATGTAACAAGCAGTGATACATTACTGAACAAAATTTTGTATCTTTACCTAAAGTAATTTTAGACCAATATCCAATCATTCTGCTCTTTACATGCAGTCAAATGGAAATACTCCCAGTTCACTGTATTCTATTTTACTGCTAGTAATCCTATGAACTCCCAATGCCTGTTTAAAAAAAAATTCTTATGCAAAGACTCTAACTCTCTAACTCTGTAAAATCCCCAAATCTCTGAGGCATATGTCAGTACGGGCAACACCATGTTATTGAATAGTTCAGTTTGCATGTCGGCTGGCAAGTCAAATTTCCTACACTTTTCTATCAGTGAATACATTGCCCGTGTTGCCTGTTCTTTAAGCTCCAGCTCGGCTACTCGGAACCTTCCATTGTAATTAAATAACACACCAAGATACTTATAGTCTTCCACTACTTCAATGTTTTCACCTCCAAATTCAAATTTGTAGTTATCAATGTTGGCTCTTCCCCTACTAAACATGACTATTTTTGTTTTGTTGCTGTTAAGTTGTAGTTTCCACTGATTACAGTACAGATTAAAAGCAGTCGAGGCTTGTTGCATTCCCTCCTCACTATCACACACAATAATTGTATCATATGCATACATTAATACCAGGAGTTTTAGGTATGATTTTAAGAAATCATCACCAAAATCTAATAATTACAATTCAATTTACTTCCAATATCATTAATATAAAAAGCGAACAGCAATGGCAACAAATGTTATCCCTGCCTTACCCCTGCATTACATTCAAAGGTGTCTGATGTCTGTTGGTTCAACATGACACAAGACCTGATGTTGTCATACATGTTTCTGATTACATTAAATATTTTCCCATGCACCTTTTCCTTCACCAACTTGTACCACGAACCTTCACGCCACACCATATTAAAAGCTTTCTTGTAGTCCACAAACAGCTTCCTTTTCCTCCAGTTGAACAAATCAATTATACATTTAAGCAAAAATATATGATCCAGTGTAGAGAGCTCATGCCTAAAACCTGCTTGTGTTTCATTAATAATAAACTTAGTATTTGAGTATTCAATGAGTCTCTCGTTAAGTACTAAGGTAAGCAGCTTCCCCATACAACTAAGCAAAGTGATCCCCCGGTAGTTGTTAACATGCTGAGTGTCACCCTTATTCTTATAAAGCGGCACTGTTGCCCCAACCAGCCACTCAGATAGCAGTATCAAGTATCTTATTAAACAGCTTAACAAATAGGGGGGACAAAATATGCTGAGTACTTTTGATGCATTCATTTAATATTTTGTCAGATGCTGGGGATTTATTGTTTTTCTAATTTTTTAATATTTCTTGCAAACTCTTCGTTGGTTATAGGGTCATTAAGTAATGGTGAGAGTTCATTATCCATATTATCATGCTCATTTAGAATATTCCCTTCATTATTATCAATGTTGTCATCACTCGCTAGCGGGTACATTACTTGGTCCCATAAATTTCATCTTTACGTGTAATCCACAGTGTACATCAGACAATAGCGGATCATAATCCAATACTCAAAAAAACACCACATACTGCATAACTTCAGGTGAACCTAAGAAGTAATATATATTTGTATTGTATGCAGTTGTAGGCTTGCAAATACCAGTCTTCCCCCCTCATTCCATTAAATATAAACACTTGATGATTTTTACAAATTTCAACCAGTTTCCTGTCATAAAAGTTCCTGTCTAGGGTCAGATCTTGGTTTGCCCTGGTCTTAGTTATACCATAATCAGTTACACTTATGTGGGGATTTCGGCAGGCACCAGCTCATCATCACCAGCACCAGAGGGAACATAGTGAGAGTATGAGCATTAAAATCACCACACAGTACATGCATATAGTCATCACTGGGATAAGTTATCAAATAATTGTCCATCTCATCAAAGTACTCTTCAGTGCCATATCTTGAATGTGAGGAGGGAAAGTAAACAAAGCTTATTACCAACTCCTTACCTAAATTTGCACTCCCTCTGTCTACTGTAATTGAGAGTTTGTTCTTATGTGCCTCCACTGAAAGCTAACATTTTTCCTTATGGCAGTAAGTAGACCCCCAAGACTGTGTGTGTGTGTGTGTGTGTGTGTGTGTGTGTGTGTGTGTGTGTGTGTGTGTGTGTGTGTGTGTGTGTGTGTGTGTGTGTGTGTGTGTGTGTGTGTGTGTGTGTGTGTGTGTGTGTGTGTGTGTGTGTGTGTGTGTGTGTGTGTGTGTGTGTGTGTGTGTGTGTGTGTGTGTGTGTGTGTGTGTGTGTGTGTGTGTGTGTGTGTGTGTGTGTGTGTGTGTGTGTGTGTGTGTGTGTGTGTGTGTGTGTGTGTTGGTGGGTGGTTGGATGGGTGTCTCTCTTGTAAAAATGCAATTCCAGGCAGACGGAATCACGCTCTTCTTGTATCCAGTTCACGCCCCCACAGGCAACTTAGCTCGTCACAGTTATCACTTATGTGTTCCAGCTCTGTGTTATAATGTGTCAGACATCAGTAACATCAGTATAAATATCTCATCTGTTGAAAATATGTGTGTTCTCACAAAATAATTAACATATATATGATAAAACTGTGTAAATAAAGGGTAAGTAATGACGTCACGAGCTGGCAATACGTGGCCTGGCTAAGCGCGAGCTGTGATTGGTCCTAATTTCCCGTGGAGACGAGGTGTTCCAGACTTGGCGAATATGAGTATGCGCCCGGGCCCCGCGCGGAGCCAGTCCAGAGATGAACTCAAATTAACTTTTGGATCCGGGGTGGTGCCAGTCCAGTGCCGTTGAATATATTCTACATATCATGAAAATATGAAATAAAAATACTTAGCTACAAAATAGCATATACAAGACGTCGTTTTTGTTAATGCTGTCCATATGTTTTTCAACAAATGATGAGCGATGGACTGACGGAGTGGATCATCCGTGCCGAGCGGCCACTGTTTCGCTGACGTCATTTTGACGTCATTAACGTCGAGGGATCCGTCAAAACGGAATATTGGGAACCCCGCTAGCTTGGATTCATCTCTAGACTGGCCGACGGAGCTCCGCGCGAGGGCCCGGGCGGGCCCCGGTTCCCACCGTCCTCCTCGTCGATGACTTCACTGACGGTCTACGGATCCATGGAAGCGGAATAGTGGGAACTGCGCCAAAGACACACACAGACACACACACACACACACACACACACCCGGGTATGTAATGGGACCCTACACAATGGCTGCGCGTGACCTCGGAGCTCATCCCCGACTCATTACCCCTGGAGCCCGTGGCGGGCAAGGCAGGCTGGGCTGGGGTAAGTCAAACGAGCCAGGGTGACATCCGGTCAACACAGTTTACCTTCCTCGGGTTTCCCTTGGCACCCATTTACCGGCCGCCGGGTTAGACATATAAAACAGCAACACGCAGCACGAGGGCACGTTTGATGCACAGAGAGGAGGCCGCCAGTCAGAAGAGGCCTGACAAACGCAGCCCAGGATCAGAGGGAGACTTCGTTTGGACGGCCTGTAATAATTATGGATGTGAATCTATTTATGAGATATTTTGTTAAAAGACAAACTGACAGACAAGCGGGAGGATGGTGAAGGAAATATTGTTCACTTCCTCTGGCGACAAAAACAACACAGCATCGATCACACACGCGTTGAGCCGACACGCAAAGCTCAAAAGTTCATTCACGGATTCCGGAGACAAGATTCCTCCGCCGATAAAATTAACGCAACGCAAAAACTTGTCCTTTCCTTGCTCATAAAAGTTGATTCCTTTTTTGTTCTTTAAATCCTTTTTTGCTCCGTAAACTTAAATCCTTTCTTTGTTCCTGAAACTTAAATTCTTTATTTTGTTCCTTAAACTTACATCCTTTTTTGTTCCTAAACTTAAATCCTTCTTTGTTCCATAAACTTAAATCCTCTTTCGTTCCTTAAATCCTTTTTGTTCCTTAAACTTAAATCCCTTCTTTGTTCCATAAACTTAAATCCTCTTTCGTTCCTTAAATCCTTTTTTGCTCCGTAAACTTAAATCCTTTTTTGTTCCGTAAACTTAAATCCTCTTTCGCTCCTTAAATCCTTTTTTTGCTCCGTAAACTTAAATCCTTTTTTGCTCCGTAAACTTAAATCCTCTTTCGTTCCTTAAATCCTTTTTTGCTCCGTAAACTTAAATCCTTTTTTGCTCCGTAAACTTAAATCCTTTTTTGCTCAGTAAACTTAAATCCCCTTCACCCCAGAGAAGCCTCGCCCGTGCCAACACGCCACACCAGACGCCTGGGTGCTAGATTGTCATTTATATACTTTGTTGTTGTCGTTGTTGTTGTTGTTGTTTTCCCTTTATTGATGTTGTGTTTCTATGAGATCCTTTTCCTTTTCTTCTGTATTATTCCGTCTCCGGTGTTATTTTTCTTTATTTCCCGCGTGACAGTGTGGTGTAGGGTATCTACATCGCCTTTCCTTAATGCGGTATCCTGCTACAGCTGAGTCTCCTTCACCCCAGAGAAGGCTTACCCGTACCAGCATACCACACCAAAGTCCTCAATCCAAGTTGTTATTTTGTTAATGTTGTGTTTTGTATCTGATTTTTTTTTTGCCTGGTATTCCTTTTCTGCATTATCCTGTCTCCGGTGTTGTTTTTCTTCATGTGTCGTGTGACAGTGTTGTGTAGCGTATCTACATCGCCTCCACCTGGTGCCATATCTTGCTACAGCCGAGTCTCCTTCACCCCAGAGAAGGCTCTCCCGCACCAATACACGGCACCAAGGGCCTTCATGCTGGATTTTCGTATGTGTTTTCGTTATATTTTTTTCCTTTTTCTCATGGCGTGCTACCGTCATATCTATTTCCTGGATTTCCGTTCCAGTGTTATCTTATTTCTGATGTTTCTTTAGTTTATTCTCCTTATTTTCGGTGTTTCTCACCTGTAATATCCCTTTGGTGGAGTTGTTCAGAAATCGCCCTTCCTTGGTGCTGTGTGCTGATACGAATGAGTCTCCTTCACCCCAGAAAAGACCCGCCCATACCAACAAACAGCACCAAACGCACTCCCCTCCCCACACCCCTGGACACTCGGGATCTCCGGCACCGCCATGGACGCCCCGATGGAGCCGAGACGCCCTGCCGGAACCCCTGAGCCCTGCGGCGCTCGCCAGAGAGGCCTTGGGCTCCCCGACGCTCCCAAGCACCGCCTAGGCGGGGGAGAGCGGGAACTCCAGACGACTGCAGGACAACTCCAGACGGGAATATTAAATTAATCGTAAACACTGCGACGGCGCAAAGGCTGCGTTTGTAGAGTCTGGGATGGCAGGAGCCGGCCGAGTGTTTTGGCGCGGCATGCGTTTCCCTCTTTGCTTCTGATTTCCCTCATTGTTTATTGAGAGAGAGAGAGAGAGAGAGAGAGAGAGATTTACATAGAAAATCAGACCACAGACCCCATGGTCCAGACTTGGTGGTCTGTCCTTAAACCTAAGTGATTTTACATTAATCAGAGACTCAAAACGTTGCATTTCTACTCTAGTTGATATTAAGTTGAAGGAAGTGACGGTCGAGCTTAATTTTGAAGGAGTCAATCGTGTTACACTGGACCACTGACGGTGGAAGCTTATTCCATTCTCGCACTACAACGTTGGTGAAGAAAAATTTGGTGCAGTCTGAATTTACTTGTCTACATCTGAGTTTTACGCCATTGTTCCTCGTGCGCAAAGTGTCATCGATAATAAACAATGTTGATCTGTCTACATTCGTGAAACCATTAAGTATTTTAAAACATTCGATCAGTTTTCCTCGGAGGCGACGTTTCTCAAGAGAACATGTTAAGGGTGAAAGCCTTTCTTCGTAGGATTTGTTGCGCAAGGAAGGGATCATTTTCGTTGCCGACGCTGAACACCTTCTAATTTAGCAATATCCTTTGCATGGTGGGAGACCAAACTGTACCGCATATTCCAAGTGGGGTCTGACTAAACTTTTGTATAGCGTGAGTATTACATCTTTATTCTTGAATACTAAGTTTCTTTTAATGAAGCCCATATTTATGTTCGATTTATTTGATGCATCGATGCATTGCTGTGAGAATTTGAGGTTTGTCGCGATTTTGACCCCAAGTCTTTGACGCATTGAACGCTTTGAGTTTAACGCCGCGCAGTTCGTATTCGAACTTCTTATTCCTCGTTCCAACTTGAAGGACCTGGCACTTGTCTACGTTAAAGGGAATCTCCAATCTCTCAGACCAAGCTGAACTTGTGTGCAAATCCTCTTGGAGGCTTTGCCTGTCTTCGTCAGTGAGAACCGAGTTGCCAATCTTTGTGTCGTCTGCAAATTTACTAATGCGGTTATTGAGTCCAACATCCACGTCGTTGATGTAAATAATGAAGAGCACTGGGCCAGGACCGAGCCCTGAGGGACGCCACTAGTGACAGGCGCCCTCTGAGTTAAATCCGTCAATCACTACTCTTTGTTGTCTGTTGCTCAACCAATTCGCGATCCATTGGTTTACTTGACCGTCAATACCTATTTGCTTTAATTTGTAAAGTAATTTATGATGCGGGACTTTATCAAACGCTTTCTGGAAATCAAGATAGACTACGTCCAGTGATTTGGTTACGTCATAAACAGTGAAGAGGTCGTTATAAAAGGTTAATAGGTTTGATAGGCAGGATCTTTTGTTTCGGAAGCCATGTTGTGAGTCCTCAATCAATGAGTGGCTTTCAAGGTAATTCACAATTTTGTCTCTAATTATGCCCTCAAGTAGCTTACCTACAACCGAAGTTAGACTAATGGGCCTGTAATTACCTTTCTTGAAAATCGGTGTCACGTTAGCCTTTTTCCAATCTGAAGGGACGATGCCTTGTCGCAAGGACATATTGAATACGGTTGTGAGGGAGGAGAGTATTTCGCTCTTTGTTTCTTTCAGCAGAGTTGGATATACTTTGTCAGGTCCAGGACTTTTATTTGTTTTAAGTGAATGGAGAGCTTTAAGGACTTCATCGGTTGTTATTTCAAAATTAGGCAATGCATGCTCGAGATTTACAATAGTACTGGTGTTGGTGGTAGCGAGAGGAAGACTGTTAGTATTAAACACCGAGGAAAAGTAATTGTTTAAGAGGTTTGCAATGTGTTGGCTGTCAGTCACTAGTGCACCGTCGCTGTTTGTTAAAGGTCCAATACCACTTTTGATCGCCTTTCTGTTGTTTATGTAACTGAAGAAAGATTTCGGATTATTTTTACAGTTGGCTGCAATATTTTCTTCGTATCTACGCTTTGCCTGACCTACTAGTCTTTTTACTCGTCGCCTGGCATCATTATAAAGTCTAATGTTTTCGGGCGTGCTTTGTTCTTTCTTTAACCTGTAAAACAATTTTCTCTCATTGACTGATTGTTTAATTTCGCTATTAAACCACGGTGGGCTTTTTTTAGTGTTAATTCGCTTCTCGCACATGGGGACGAATGTGTTCTGCTGAGTGAGTAAGTGATTTTAAAACTTAGCCAGGCTTCCTCTACGTTGCCGTCATCTGATAGTTGTATTTCTGTTAGTTTTGTCGGATTTCTACGAAGTTAGCTCTTTTGAAATTGGGCACCTTTACTTTATTTTCAGTCACTGATGATTGAGCTTTAATGTCGACGCGCACTAATTTATGATCGCAAGAACCGAGGTGTTCTCCTACCGTGACACTACTGATTAGGTTATCTTGGGTCGTTATAACAAGGTCGAGTATATTATTTTGTCGAGTTGGCTCAGAAACCATTTGGCTTAGATAATTTTCTTCTAGAAATTGATCATTCTATGTGACTCGCCTTCTGTACCTGACAGTGTCGCCCAGTCGATATGGGGAGGTTAAGTCTCCTAATATCAGTGAGTCGCTGTTATTAAGTGACTGCCTTAAGACGCTGTACATTTCAAGGTCGTCATCAGTGATTGCCAGGAGGTCTGTAGGTGACAGATATATTTAAGTTGACTTTTGCAATGTTTACTCGCACGCACAAATGTTCAACGTTACTGTTTCCCGGTGTTTTGTCAGTGGGTTGCAAATAGCTTTTGACATAAAGGGCGACGCCACCGCCTCTACGGTTTACACGATCTTTGTTGAAGAGTCTGTAGCCATCTATGTTGTATTCGGAACTTAAATCAATATTTGTGGTGTCGATAAATGTTTCGGTTATAGCAATTATGTCAAAATTTTCTGTTAAAGCAAGACATCTCAGTTCATCAAATTTGTTTCTTAGGCTACGCGCATTGAAACTAAGGATTTTTAAGTTATCTAGAGGCTTAGTAATAGAGGTGGTGGTACTTGCGGGATCACGGTTACGGGTTTGTTGCGATGCACGGCGTCTATTTACACGGGTGGGGTGGAGGGACGTGGCCGTGACTCGTTTTTTGTTCGGATGACACGCACTGCTTCGTTGAGGAGCCTTCCGAGTCTGGCTGCCCCGATGGGAGAAAGGTGCAATCCGTCCCTGTGAAAGAGCTCATTTTGTCCATAGAAATTGTCCCATGTGTTGAGGAACTCCACGTCAAGCTCCCTGCAAAGAGTCTGTAAGCGGTTGTTTAGGCTGAAGGCCTTACTGAAAAAGTCGCTCTCCGCCCAAGTCCGTGGTAGAACTCCTGAAATCAAAATGTTAGGGGATTTAGTCTTATACTGCTGGATGAGCCTACGGTACTTCTCCAGGAGTTCCTCAGACCGGGTCGTGGTGATGTCGTTCGTACCTGTGTGAATAACAAACAGTGAATCATTAGTAGCCTGGGGGGAGATCTCAAGAGCAGCAGTTATGTCGTCGATCCTAGCACCAGGATAACAATAGTTCCGTCTTCGACGAGGAACTCTGCCGCAGAACTCAACGACCTGCTGGCGAATCATGGAGTCACCCACCAGGAAGGTGCTCTCCTGCTCGTCCTCCTCCTCCAGAATGGCAAACCTGTTGAAGCAATGAACAGGATAAATCGCTTGTCTGGCTGGTTTGGCTCCTCCATTCACGACGGTGAAGCCATCATGGGCGGTGCCACTAGCATCCTCCCGTTGCGTGGTGTTGTCCGCTGGTGTCGACGGTACCGCTGAGGGCAAGGGGGCGGTTGGAGAAGGGTTTGGCACCACAGCAACGTTAGCCTGGATGAATTCCTGCAAGGAGGCAACATTGCGAGAAAGCTCTATTATTTTATTCTGACCCGCTTCCATCTTCTCTTCTTGCTCCTGCAGTCTGGTCTCGAGATGCTGCCTGGTGAGAGAAAGCTCTATTATTTTATTCTGGCCTTCTTCCATCTTCTCTTCCTGCTCCTGCAGTCTTGTCTCGAGATGCTGCCTGGACAGACACAGTCGACAGACAGCAGAACGCCCTGTAAAAAAGTGAGCTGAGAAGCTACCGTTACAAGTACTGCACTTCTTAGGCGCCATCTTAGCTGAAATGAGAGATAAAAACACAGAGTGAAGGGGATTAGGAAAGGGGGTGAGGTGTGTGAGAGGTAGTTTAGTAATGGAGGAAAAGTGAGAGAGAGGAGGAGTAGGAAGGGATGTGAGGTGAGTAAAGAGGGAAGAGAGGTGTGTGATCTCAAGGAGGGATATGTAATAGGTGAGTGGGGAGAGAGGTGGAGTAGGAAGGGATGTGAGGTGATTAAAGAGGGGGGACAGAGGCGAGAGTGAGGTGTGTGAGATCAAGGAGGGTTAGGAAATAGGTGAGGTGGGGAGAGAGGAGGTAGGAAGAGATGTGAGGTGAGTAAAGAGGGGAAAGAGGGCGGTGAGTGTGGTGTGTGTGATCAAGGAGGGTTAGGAAAGAGGTGAGGTGGGAGAGAGGAGGAGCAGGAAGGGATGTGAGGTGAGTAAAGAGGGAAAGGGAGGCGGTGAGTGAGGTGTGTGAGATCAAGGAGGTTAGGAAATAGGTGAGATGAGTGAGAGGGAGTTTGGGAAAGGAGGTAAGTGGGAGAGAGGAGGAGTATGAAGGGATGTGAGGTGAGTGAGGTGTGTGAGAACAAGAAAGGTTAAGAAAGAGGCGAGGTAAGGTGGGTGAAGAGATGGGTAAATAGGATGTGAGGTAAGGTGAGTGAGGGGGGGAGGGCTTAGAAATATGTGGAGGTGAGGGAGGAGTATGAAGGGCTAATCCTCTAGGGGATGAGGAGGAGCAAAGGGATGTGAGGTGAGCGAGGTGGGGGGGCTTAGGTGAGGTGAGGGAAAGGTGTAGGAAGTGTTAATCCTCTAGGGGATTTAAAGAGGTGTAATGAGGAGGAGCAGATTGAATCCTCAGGAATTCAAAGGGTGGGTTGTCGACACACCCAGATCACGTGAGACACTCAGGAACACAAAGTCACACTCAGGACACACAGAAACACTCAGAAACCCAAGCACAAGCACGACTAAACACCCTCAAGTCACTCGCAAAACACCGGAAGTACAACAGCACCTCAAAACACTCTGAAACCCACGCAGAGCACTATAAACATCCAAATCACACGTAAAAGCACTGGAAACACAACACACTCGAAACGCAGAACACTCGAAAACAGCCAAATCACACGCAAACACCGGAAACAAACAGCACACTCAAAACGCTCTGAAACCCACGCAGTACACTTAGAAGCAGCCAAATCACACGCAAAAACACCGGAAACACAACACACTTGAATCACTCTGAAACCCACGCAGAACACCCGGAAACAGCCAGATCACACGCAAAAACACCGGAAACACAACACACTTGAATCACTCTGAAACCCACGCAGAACACCCGGAAACAGCCAGATCACACGCAAAAACACCGGACACACAACACACTTGAATCACTCTGAAACCCAAGCAGAACACCCGGAAACAGCCAGATCACACGCAAAAACACCGGAAACACAACACACTTGAATCACTCTGAAACCCACCAGAACACCCGGAAACAGCCAGATCACACGCAAAACACCGGAAAAACAACACACTTGAATCACTCTGAAACCCACGCAGAACACCCGGAAACATCCTGATCACACGCAAAAAACACAGGAAACACAACACACTTGAATCACTCTGAAACCCACGCAGAACACCCGGAGACAGCCAGATCACACGCAAAAACACCGGAAACACAAATCACAGAGGCAACCACAGGCAGAAACACGTGTCGGGAAATCACAGGCAACACACAAGGTCCACAAGCGAGAACACACAAACGCCCAAGAGCACGACGAAAACACAGGGCAAGCGATGTTGTGGGGCGCAGCGGGGTGAGGTCACCTTCTTCTCTCACCAGAGAGAGAGAGAGAGAGAGAGAGAGAGAGAGAGAGAGAGAGAGAGAGAGAGAGAGAGAGAGATAGACCATCTTAATAGATATAATGCTTTCGTAATGCTTTAGTTAGTTGATATTGTTGTCATTACCAACATCTATCTATCTTCTACTACACCTTCACCCCACACACACTCATTGTGTGTA